>NC_039360.1:75404694-75481885 GCF_003573695.1 Papaver somniferum
GGGGGGGGGGGGGTCTAACAACACCACCCAATATTTCGCTTAGCAATCTGTATGGACTAACTTCGAAATACTTTGCTAGAGAATCAAATAGACAGTCAGACTCAATCTAGATAAAAGTATCCCAAGGAGTTAATATCTCTCTCTTGATTTGATCTTTAGTCAAGCTAAAAACAATAGCGAGTCTTTATCAAATACAAGGAATACTTGGACGGTACCAAAGACCAATGTCCAAGGATCAATCAATATCAATCAACAACAAAAGGTTGGATTTCCAATTGATGATCACGAACGCACAACCTGTATTATTTCAATTATATAAAATATAATGCGGAAAAGAAATAACACAGACACCAGAAATTTTGTTAACGAGGAAACCGCAAATGCAGAAAAACCCCGGGACCTAGTCCAAATTGAATACACATTGTATTAAGCCGCTACAGACACTGGCCTACTGCAAACTAACTTTGGACTGGACTATAGTTGAACCCCAATCAGTCTCCCACCGATCCAAGGTACAGTTGTAATCCTACGCCTCTGATCCCAGCAGGATACTGCGCACTTGATTCTCTTAGCTGATCTCACCCACAACCAAGAGTTGCTGTAACCCAAAATCACAGACTTGATAATAAACAAATTTGTCTCACACAGAAAAGTCTATAAAAGGATAAATTTGTCTCCCACAGATAAAGCTTAGGTTTTTTTCTGTCTTAAGATATGAAATCAAGGTGAACAGGAACCAATTAATAATCCGGTCTTATATTCCCGAAGAACAACCTAGATTAATCAATCATCTCTCTACAATCCTTCCTGACCACACAAGCGGATTGTCTAGGAATCACAAACAATGAGACGAAGATGTTTGTGACTTCTTTATCTTGCCTATCGGAGAACTCTCACGATCTGAAGTCAATCAATCATTATACTCGTACGATAGAAGATGCAAGATCAGATCACACAACTACGATAAAGTAGTATCGGTCTGGCTTCACAATCCCAATGAAGTCTTTAAGTCGTTAACCTGATTTTAGAGAAGAAAATCAAAGGTTAATGAAGCTTTCTTTTACTCTGTCTAAGAGATTTCTTAAGTTGTTGTATAAACAGTGACAAAGTTGAATTAAAGCAGTTCTCATCCCTTTTATCAGTCAATTTAGAACTTCGAGACTTATGATCAGATGCAGCAATATGATTGCTAGACAGATGATGTTTCTTTCTTTGTTCAAGTTCAAGATCGAAAATTTTCAACTTTCCAGCTAGGGAATTTCTGGAAAGTGTATCAAGGTTATTTCCCTCAACGATGGCATGCTTCTTAGTATCGTATTTAGATGGCAGCGATCTAAAAATTTTTATCAGAATGTCCTTTTCAGGAATAGCCTTACCCAATACAAAAGATGCATTAACAATTTCAGACACTTTGTGATTAAACTCATCAAACGTTTCTTCATCTTCCATACGAAGGTTTTCCCAATCAGAACTAAGGTTTTTAAGCCTAGATTATTTCTCATTGGTATTTCCTTTTGTTAGAGCATGTCTCGGTTGAACCCACTAAGCGTTGGTATGTCAAGTTTGGTTGTCATATTTTGGTGAATCAAAACTCATGTTAAGAGTCGCTTGATTATGTACTAGAGTCAACTTCGTATAGGTTAGCTTGAAAGTATTAGGATATGAGACATTAGAAGTATTGCGAAGTCTTGAAGATGTGAAGAAGCAAGGAGCTACAACGACAACAATCATCCTTCCACTTGAGGTTAGTGATATTTGACTTGAACTGTTTCATTCCCTAACGTATCTTTCAAGTCGTGCATATTGAAAACAAAACTGCTAAGCATATTTGAACTCTAGATAGACATAGTATTAAGGAATACAATACGAGGTTTATTGCTTAACCATTAAACTTTGTAGATAAGACATCGCCATAATCATTTGAATGCTATTGTGATTATGTATGGGTATGAGGTGAGGATTTCATCCTAGAGAACAATGTTTTACATGTATTCTAAGGAAGGAAGTTCATAAAATTGTTTTTGAACTGAAAAGGAAATTGCCGGGTGTTATTGGTTTTGTTATTCATTGCATATCTTATGAACGACCAATATGTGTGATTGAGTATAACCGCTCACAACTTGTTTGTGTTCTTGGTAGAACTATTCACAAAGGCCTGATTTATGTATTGGTATGACTTTTATTAGTGAAACCGATCTTAAGTAATCATATGAGATGGTATGATCTGGTTTGTGATTTTATGTCTGACCAAATATGGGAAAGGGGAACCGATCCTAGTAAGAGGTGCAATACATCACAAAGGGGAACCGATCCTTGTATAGGGTGCAACAAGGTTTATAGCAGAAAGGGGAACTGATCGTATGAACATGTGCAACACGTTTTTAGGCAAAAGGGAACCGATCCTATGTACATGTGCAACACATATAAGTTAGATACCATATATATATGGGGAACCGATCCTAGTACCTAGTCAACCGAATTTTGGAAAGCTAGTGTGACTATACACAGTACTCACATGGAAGGTAGAACCGAAACTTGTTTTGGTAGAACAGTTAAATCGATGATTGTGATTGAATGCTTGTTTGATCAATCACATAGTTCTTGAAAGTCAGATGAACCAATTCTAAACTTGTTTGGAAGTGTGGCAAATCGGTTTCAAGGTTGTAAGTGTGAAAGAGAACTTACAAAGTAAGGATGTCGACATACTTTGAACACGTGCTATGAATGTTTATTTCTTTAATTGTTCAAAGTTATTCCTTAACAGCTAAGGGAAGAGAATCCCAGGATCGAAACATAAGTAAGTTAAGAATCTTTTAATTAAGGTTATTAATTTCATTTTGTAGGGAAATATAAGAATTAGTAATGTGCATTTACTAATTAGATTTTTCGAGAGATTTCGATCTTTATTTTTGGAAAGAGCATTTCCAAGAATTATGAAAACCGAATTTGTGCTTTAATGAATATCTTGAGAATGTTTTTGGTTTTGTAAATTCCTTGGTGTCCAAACTTCCTTGTCTATAAATACTTGAAGTTTTCCTTTCTAGCAAACTAATCCTTCGTAACAACAAACTTCCTCTTTTGTTGTTGTTACTGGTGTAGCCGCCTATTCGGAGAGGAGAGAAACCTAATTAGGAGAAATCTCTTACGGCCGCTCAGTTTAAAGTCTTCTTTGGGATTGAGAAGATCTAGCGTGTACCATTGGTGGGAAACTAGATAATTGCGGTTTATCTTTTTGTTTTCGATTGATTTGATTGACCAAAGGTGGTTGAAATCTGATTGCACCTAGTTTGTTTATGCTTGAAAATCTTCTCTTTCTGATATAAGATTCGCTCAAACTAGTTCAGAGTTTCGACAAGGATCTTTAGACTGTTGTTAATTTTAAAGACGATCTTGCGATAATCCATTGTTAACAGACTCTGTTATGTGTGTGATTGATCACAAGAGATTCAAGTGATTGTGTGCAGGTTTTTATTGAAGATTTAAGAAGATTTGAAGACAAAGAAGATATTGAAGATCTGACTTGGGTTTATAATCTTTGGTGTGCACAATACTTGTTTTGGTAAAAGAGGATCCAATTAATAATCGGTTTATCCTTGTGATAGATTGGATTGATTAATTGAGTAGATCGGCATCAACACAATTCTTTGGATTAAGAGTGTTGTTGGCTTAATCTTAAACGATTACTTCGGTAATTGAACATAAGATAGATCTAAGGACCTGACGAAGGAGTTTATGTTAAGATAAACGGAAGAATCTTTGTCCGACTCATATCACTTGGTTGAAGAGAGTTGATACCAAACAGATTTGTTGTTCCTTTACTGTTTGGAATACGAACCAAAGAAATTGTTCCAAGTATGAAGGCGGGGGAATACAGGCGGAACTAGGTGAACTATAGGTTTAGTTGCTTGGTCTCGACTATACGAAGTTAGGTGTAATTTTGTGTAGCGGCTTAATCCTGAGAGTATTCAATTATGGACAAGGTCCTGGGGTTTTTCTGCATTTGCGGTTTCCTCGTTAACAAAATCTTGCTGTGTCATTTACTTTATATTTCCGCATTATAATTGTTTTATTATAATTAAAGTAATTTACAAAAACATTAATTCCTATTTACTTGATAAGTGAGTCCTATTGTGTTTGGTTAAGTCCGAACCTTTTTATCAAGTAACATACTTCGTTATTGCATTGTCTCGATCTGGTATCCATAGACGATCACACGAAGTATGAACCGATTAGTTGTATTGTCTCGACTCTGTCCATAAACAATCACTTTCGGAGAAAGGACTTATAGGTAGGAAAAGTTTTAGCTTGAGGTATATTTGGGTACCCTCGCCTTTTCATACTTAAAAGTTTTACCAAGGGAATACAATATACCTAAGAGAATATTTTTTTTATTTCGATAAGAGTATATTTAGTTCACAAAAACAGGGTTTCCGAAACTACACAATATTTTTCGAACTTCTCTTTTGATTGAAAGGAAGATATTCTTTAAAATATCTCTTATTACTGATAATAAAAGCTATCATGAACCCGTGCCCTTGATTTTTATGTGCTTTTCCCATCTAATACTAAGAGCACGAAAAAGGATGAGAGTGCACACTTTTGATACAACTATGTTGTATCGGGGTAAGATTTTTCTAGCTTACAACGAGTATCAGAAACATAGTTCATGTTTCTCCTTGGGAATTTCTGCCCAAAAATATTTTCTCCCAGAATAATGATCTTTTCTAACTCTCGAGATATGATCATGTGGAGAAGATGTACTGATGTGAGAATTTTCACAGATAGATAAATCTCTCTTAATTCTGTCAATGAGATTTTCATACGATTTTCTCATTCTAAGAATTTCCTTATGATGGATATCAGCATAATCATCTGAAACTATTATCGGAAATTCTTGATTGTTTCCTTTGGCAGAGATGTCTTAATTCTAAGGATTTTTCTTAAACGAATGTAAAACATTGTTTCCTAGGACGAAATCTTCACCCATACCCATACACATAATCACAATAGCATTCATACGATTATGTCGATGTCTTATATACGAAGTTCAAAAGATAGACGTTATACTTCGTATTGTAATTCCTTAATATTATGTCTAACTAGAGTATATCATTCACAACTTTGCAGTTATGTTTTCAATATGCACGAATTGAAAGGTACGTTAGGAATGAAACAGTTCAAGTCAAATATTACTAACCTCAAGTGGAAGGATGATGTCGTCGTTGTAGCTCTTTACTTCTTCACATTCTTCAAGTCTTCATGTAATACTTGTAAGTCTCATGTCCTAGTAACTTTCTAGCTAACCTATACGAAGTTGACTCTAGTAAATAATCAAGCGACTCTTTAAATGAGTTTTGATTCACTAAAATATGACAGCCAAACTTGACATACCAACGCTTGGTGGGTTCAACCGAGCTATGCACTAACAGGTTGATATGAGAGTGTTCATATAGCTAACCTCGGTTAACTACGGTTGAGCCAACATGGTGTACACATTTAGGTACGGTTACATAAACCTAAATGAGGGTACATTTCATTTGTGTATAACAATCTAAGTTCAATATAACGGTTGAAAGATATTATCTTGAATCTAATCAGGATTTCATCTAACAATGAATATTGAATGCTTTGTTACCAAGGTAACTAAGATTGCAAACCCTGATTTGAAAACTATATAAAAGAGAACTCTAGCAACTGGGAAACCTAATCCCCACACCTCCTGTGTGATACTAGTTGTGACTAGATTCGATTCTCCTTTAACCTTAGGTTTTTCACGAAACCCTGTAGGTTAACGACTTGAAGACTTCATTGGGATTGTGAAGCTAGACCCAACTATTTTCTTTGTAGTTGTGTATTCTGATCTTACTTTTACTATCGTGATTGAGTATTATCTTTGCTAAGATTTGCTTGAGATTTATCTCCGATAGGTAAGATTAAAAGTAGTCACAAACATTTTCGTCTCATTGTTTGTGATTACACAATATCTTGTTTCGTTAATCGATTAATATTATTGTCAAGTGATTGATATTTGTAGGTTGTTCTTCGGGAATATAAGTCCGGTATACAGTAGAACCTCCATATATTGATACTCCTTATATTAATAACCTCTACATATTAATAAAATTTATGGTCCTAACTTGGGCTAGTGAGAAATAGTAATAACCTCTCCAGTTTAATATTAATGATTTTTTCGAGTTCCTCCTTAAAGAATTTACCTCCAAATAATAATAATCAATATTATATTAAAAAATATATATTTAGTTACATGAAATTTATGATTAAACAAAATACATATCTATAATTGTTTGAGAAAAAGAAGTAATTTTTTGGATTACTACAACATCTTTTAAATTGCGGATGTGTAATATCTCATCAACATAGACATCTTCTTGTTGAAGCCAAAATATTTCCAACTTGTCGAGCATGTTTAAAGCTTCCAAGGTTCTTGGAACTACAAATTCCAAGATATATACATGTACTTGTATATTGGAACTATAAAAATGTATGTACATCGTCTAAACACAATTACAAATATATTGCACACACATTGAACTTAAATTTAAACATTTTCTATGGGTACCTCTCTATATTAATAACCTCTCTATATTAATAATTTCGCGGATGCCCAAGAGTATTAATATATGGAGGTTCTACTATATCAATTGGTTCATGTTCACCTTGACTTATCAAAAGACGGAACAAAACTCGTAGGTATTTCTGTGGGAGATAGATTTATCTATTCCAATAGACTTTTCTGTGTGAGACAGATTTGTTTATCAAGTCTTCGACTTTGGGTCGTAGCAACTCTTTGGTTGTGGGTGAGATCAGCTAAGGGAATCAAGTGCGTAGAATCCTGCTGGTGTTCAGAGACGTAAGGAGCGCAACTGTACCTTGATCAGTGTGAGATTGATTAGGGCTCAACTACATTCCAGTCCGAAGTTCATTGGTATAGGCTAGTGTATGTAGCGTCTTAATACAGTGTGGTGTTCAAAGATGGACTAGGTCCCGGGGTTTTTCTGCATTTGTGGTTTTCCTCGTTAACAAAATTCTGGTGTTTGTGTTATTTGTTTTTCGCATTATATTTTGTTATATAATTGAAATATCACAGGTTGTGCGTTGAATCGATCAATTGGGAAATCCAACCTTTGGTTGTTGATTGAAATAGGTTGATCCTTTTACACTGGTCTTTGGTACCGTTCAAGTTATTTCCCTTATATTCAATCGGGCTCGCAAATTCTTATTTGCTAATTGCAGATTGAATTGAGAGATGGAGATATAAAACTCTTTGATATACTTTTCTCTAGATTGAGTCTGACTGTCTAGTTGATTCTCTTGAAAGTATATTGGATTTTGTCTATTCATATTACCAAATGAAATATTGGGTGTGGTTGTTAGACCCCCGCTTTTTCAATTGGTACCTGAGCAGGCAAACCCATTTAAGACCTGGTAAGTCTGTGTTTGCAGCGATCTGAATATGGACAGAAGTGATATCTCTGATAAACGCATTACCAGAAGAAAAAAAACTTGTTTCAATAAAATCTATTAAAGAGGAAGATTTGTCAATCTCAAAGATAGACGAACCTAGTGTTCCAAGGAAACAAACTTCCAATGACAAGTGTTACCCGGATTACCTTACTGACAAGTATGACTCTGAAGTTGAAAGGGAAGCAGCCAAAGAGAGTGCAGTGATTCTAAAACTTGTTAGAATTCAGGCTGATGATGTCAACCGGTTGAAACACAAAGTCAACTCTCTTGTTGGTATGATAAATGAGCGTGACTATCTTCTAAAAGTCCTTCGAGAGGAAAATGCCTCAGTCTGTTCTTCACGAACTCTGCTTGAGGAATATCTCAAGGAGGATGCTTTGGAAATTGAACTTCCTTTGAGTAAACTCTCCATTCGAGGATGTTCCAAGGAGTCCACTATACCAACTGCTTCTGATTTAACTGAAACAATTTCAGTTCCATAGGCAAAATCGAAATCCCTTCCTGTTGAAAATGATGTGCTTATGTCTTCCTCTAATCAAGGAATATCCACATCACATAAGGAAGACATCTCCCAAGGATGGTGTTAAGACTGTTCAGTCTTTCAAAAGGACATGGTGAACAAAAGAGGAAATCTAGGTTGAATGACAATTCTATTGTTCGTCTTCAACACACCTTAGATTTAATTCTCGAAGGTGTAACTGACATTCGTATGTCTAGACCAATTGGTTTTAGTACTCACCTTATGTACCCCACAAGGAAAGTCTGTTCGACGTGTTCCTCAAATGTTCAATTGCGAAACAGTCTTCCTATAAACCATTTCGTCCAAGAAAATCTCAAGTATCTTCTTCTATTAAAAAGGGAGATAATGTTTTTCATGATGTGAAAAGGGTACCAGAAGAAGGAAGCAAAAATGGAGATGTGGAAGACAACCTAAAAATGAGTTGAAGGTTATAAAGAAATCATTAACAGGCTGTCAATTCCTTTTAGTCAGCATTCTTCAGTTAAGAATACATACTATGCGTCGTATTTTGATGATAGTAAGTTTTATGATAACTTTTCGCATCAAAAGGGTTTTCCTCCGAAGATCAGGAGAAAGAGGATTAACCGAAAACAACATTCATTTGATGAGCTCAAGGATCATACTTGTGCTAATTAATCACAAGGTTAAAATCTCATTCACAAGAATTCCTGGTTGGGTGAGATATAATCAGGTATACTTGATGGAAAAGTGTTTTCTGATTCTTTGGCTATTTTCTTATCGTTTCTAGCCAGATTATCTTTCACAAACATTTTTTCACAAGTATGTGTATTTTTGTTGTATCAAAGCTTTTTGATATTTATTTTCTTCTTGATATTCTGGTATGTTAAAATGCTACTCTTTACTCTAAATTTTTCTCTGTTGAGAATGTAAAATTTATTGAGCTAAAAGTGTGAAATTATTCGTGTAGCAAGACAGTGATGTTCAAACATCTTTCTCATGTTTGTCGCGTTGTGGGTACTTTCCGGATATGGGTCAAGTTTGCGTTCGTACGGGTACCCATGTTACTTGTTGCGGACTAACTCTGGAAACCCTAAAATTTGTCTCCCTGAGAAACCTTTTAAAATACCAAAACCTTTTGTTTAAGCACACATACTTTAGGTTTTGTTTTTTAGAGGATGGATTCTCCTCCTTGTTCTTGGGTTTTTCCGAAAATTTTTGTTGATAAAGTTGTGTACTTTGAAACGAAAGTAAAGAAGAAAAGAACCATTGTTAAAGCTGACAATCTTCAATCTGGTGCGTCATGCTTTTATGCATATTCTCATCAAGATCGAGAAAATGTCGAGATGGTTTCTGCTGAAGTGGTTCATGGTTTTCTCAATGATCTTGGGAGAGAAAAACTGAAGCTTGGAAACTCTATGAAGGATCTTGATATGTTACGAACTAAGTTGAAAAAGGTTGATTCTGACCTTGTTCTCGTGAAATCACATGTCCAGGATCTTTTCAAATAGGATATATTCTCTGAAGAAGTTGTCAATGTTGTCAGTCACAAGCTTGAAGGTCTTGAAACCCGTGAAGTTTCTGAACACGATCTCTGATTTTAAACGTGTGTTCAAGTGCTTTGTTTTTAGAGTTGTTTTTGTTCTCTTTGATTAATGTCTAGGAAACTTCTTATGAGAATTTATTCTTGTGTTTTTAAAAAGGATAACTACGGTTTGGAATACCCATTATTGTGAGTACACATAGATATTGCCAACGTTTTCATCTTGCTATGTTTTTAGATTTATTTGTTTAAATCCTAAAGTTTATTTGGAAGATGATTCTTGCAGTATTAATCTTTATGGTTTTATATATTGCAAATGGGATATGTTGTTTACGTCCGTGAACCTTGATTGTCCCATATTTGTTCAAAAGTTAACTCTATTATATGTCGATATGAAAGTATTGATAAAAGATAGAATGAACTTTTGACTACAAAAGCTAAGCCTTTTATGTCATTATGCAAATATTGATGGAAGAAAGGATGAACTTTTGTTTACAAAGATTAAGTCTATTATATGTCATTGTGCAAATAGTGATGAAAAATAGAATAAATCTTTGATTATTCCGCAGTGGTCTTTCCCTGATCCACATCTTTGTGTATGTACTATGTTGAGCATGAACAATTGAATTGATCATTTTCCTTGTGGTTAATACAATTGTGATTTTTGGATACAAATTCATGTTTCATGTGATTTGTTAATGTCAAAAGAAATCCTTTTTTTATTGTGAAAGTAAGGTCACTCTTGTTGTTCTTTCGGGAATGACATTTGAAAAAGCGGGGTCTAACAAAACCACCCAATATTTCGCTTAGCAATCTGTATGGACAAACTCTAATATAATTTTTATGAGAATCAACTAGACAGTTAGACTCAATCAATAAAAAGATATATCAAAGAGTTTATATCTCAATCTCTCAATTTGATCTTTACTCAAGCAAATGGAAATCTGCAAGTCTTTATCAAAGAAAGATAACTTGGACGGTACCAAAGACCAATATCCAAGGATCAATCAATATCAATCAACAACCAAAGGTTGGATTTCCAATTGATGATCTTAAACGCACAACCTATATTATTTCAATTATATAAAAAAAAAATGCGGAAAATAAATAACACAGACACCAGAAGTTTTGTTAACCAGGAAACCGCAAATGCAGAAAAACCCCGGGACCTACTCCAGATTGAATACACACTGTATTAAGCCGCTACAGACACTAGCCTACTACAAGCTAACTTCGGACTGGACTATAGTTGAACCCCAATCAGTCTCCCACCGATTCAAGGTACAGTTGTACTCCTACGCCTCTAATCCCACCAGGATACTGCGCACTTGATTCCCTTAGCCGATCTAACCCACAACCAAGAGTTGTTGCAACCCAAAATCGCAGACTTGATAATAAACAAATCTGTCTCACACGGAAAAGTCTATCAAAGGATAAATTTGTCTCCCACAGAAAAACCCTAGGTTTCGTTCCGTCTTAAGATATAAAATCAAGGTGAACAGGAATCAATTGATAATTCGGTCTTATATTCCCGAAGAACATCCTAGATTAATCAATCACCTATCAACAATCCCTCTTGACTACACAAGCGGTTTGTCGAGGAATCACAAACAGTGAGACGAAGATGTTTGTAACTTCTTTATCTTGCCTATCGGAGAACTCTCACGATCTCAAGCCAATCAATAGATTGTACTCGTACGATAGAAGATGCAAGATCAGATCACACAACTACGATAAAAGTAGTATCGGTCTGGCTTCACAATCCCAATGAAGTCTTTAAGTCGTTAACCTGGTTTTAGATAAGAAAACCAAAGGCTAAAGAAGAATCGACCCTAGCGAGCGCACTAGTATCACACATACATGTGGGGATTAGTTTTGCACAATGCTAGATGTCTTCTTTATATAGCCTTAAAATCAGGGTTTTGCCTTAGTTATAAAGCAATCCATATTCACCGTTAGATGAAAACTTGATTTAGATTCAAGCTAATATTTCTCAACTGTTAGATCGAAAACTTAGCTTGTCGCACACACTTGGGTAGACATTTACTGGGTTTGTGAAAACCGTGCTCAAACGTGTACGTGTATGTTGGTTCAACAAAGTAACCCAAAAGGTTAACCATATGAGCAATTCATATTATACTAGTTCTTATTCACCATAACTAGTTCAATTGACTCAAATGAACTAGTTAGAGAGTTGTTCAATTGCTATGAGATCTTATGTAACTACACAAGACACAATTAAAACAAAGATGATTCGATTCGATTGAATCGGCTCATGAACTTTATAGCCACGGTTTGCATAAAGCATTCCTTAATAATTTAAGTTTCATGTGCAGAGCACATCTTTAGATCATAACCACTTAAGCTCACAAACAAGTTCGCGGACTTAAGGAAACCGGCAGAGTTTTCCAAACTCAGCAGAAAATCTCGGCAAAGAGACTTCCGCCAGTTCGCGGACTAAACACGCAAACGAGTTTTTGGAAAATCCCAGCAGAAATTCTCGGCAAGAGAACTTCCGTCAGTTCACAGACTGATTTCGTGGACTTGGCAAAGGCAATTCCTCCGGTTTCTCTCAATCAACAAAGTTCGAAAACTTCAGATTAAGGAATACATGGTTATGTAATCTAAACTATCATTCCAATCATTGAGACATTCTCAGAGGACGTTATACAACCGTTATTCACAGACCGTTTCACGTCAGAGCAATTCTCAAAGTAATTGAAACTTTTCATTACTTTCGTCACTAGGTGAAGATAAACTTGATCAAAGCGAAACGCTTTATCATCACACGATTTCGAGAAAAAGATAAGTAGTGAATACTCAGCTCGAAATGTCAAATGTGTATGATCCAGTCTATATAACATACGATTTTTTGTCTCATAAGAAGTAGGAGATAGAATAGATAGACTTTTGAGTGATAGATAAGTTCAAGTCTCCACATACCTTTTTGTTGATGAAGTTCCACGGTTCCTTGAGTAGATCTTCGTCGTTGTATGATGAATCGCCATGAAGTCTTTGAGCTCAACTACACTTTTCTATCCTAGTCTGAGACTTAGCTATAATAGACTAGAAATCAAGACTCATAGTTTTGATCACTAACATTGACAAACATGCTTGATATAGCAACGCATGCGAGTTCGAACGAGCTATGCTCTAACAATCTTCCCCTTTGTCAATTTTAGTGACAAAACTATTAATACATATGGAATACAAAAAAGATAAACTTTAGTGGCTCCTATTCCATAGTCTAATCTTCAACGTTCCTTGAAATCTTCGTCCTTCTAAGTACTCCAATGATACCAAAGGTTGTAAGTTTAGCACTACCGTTGTTAAACATCCGTAGCTATAACAATGAGAGAAATCGAGATTCTCGATCATTATTATACAGTGTCATAGTATCATTATGTAACATCAAAGTCCAATTGCATCACGACTTTAACAACAATACTATGGTGATATGTATCACTCCCCCTTAGTCAATACTCCATCTCGATCATAGAAACCACTCCCCCTTACACAATGATCCGAAAACCATATGTATTTTTAGTGTGAACTACATTATTTCTCCCCCTTTTTGTCAATAAAATTGGCAAAGGTAAACGAATGGGATCGTAATGAAATTTCCACAAGAGACATTTCATAGACTAAAAGAAAAAATACATACCAACTTAATTTAGATGCAATCATAAAGCCGAGGCTAAATGCATTCATCAAGGAGTTTTAAGATACAAGATAACCCCTATAAAATTCCACAGCCGCACACTCCGCAAGATATTACCATTAAGCACAAGTTCAAAAGAACTCTCCCCCATTTGATGTCATTCCCAAAAGAACAACAAGAGAGACCTTAATTTCGAAAGAAAAGAAGGATTTTTTAATTGGACACCAAAAACCATGAAATGATTTTTTTTATCCAAAACTCAACCAAATTAATCACAAGTAAACCCATGATTAATTTAATAGGAATATGCAACTAAATCAAACCACAAAAGTGATCAATTTAATTGATTGTGCTCAACATAAGAAAACTCACGGAGCTACGACTAAGATAACCACACGGAGATGACTACCTTAAGCGTTCAAATACTCAACATAAGGAAAACCTTACGGAATATACGACTATATCAACCAATAGAACATGATTAGTATAGCCGTTCATATACTCAACACAAGAACTTGTGGAACGTATGAAAAAATCAACTAGATTAATTACAAGAGAACCTATAATTAATCTAATTGGAATACACAACCAAACTAATCACCGAAGCAATTAATTTAATTGTCAAGAGATTTTGCTCGACAAAAGAAGACTTTCGGAGCAAATAACTAAATAACCAATCAAGATGATTAATTTAGTTCAAGAATGTTCAACATATATCATATCATGGAACAACCAACAAGGCCAATATTAATGGACATAGTTGTAAGGTGCTAAACATAAGATACACAATGGAGCCTTCACGGTAAAACATAACAAAATCGATCAATGAAGATCAATACCGTGGATAACATACAAGGATCTATTCTATTTTCCATCATTATTTGCATAACGACATGATAAACTTTATCTTTGTCAAACAAAAGATTCCATCCTATTTTCCATCAAACAAATGACTGCATAGGCATAACTTTTGTAATTGTCAAAAGTCTATTCGTCCTTTCATCAATACGAATATCAATTTATGAACGACTTTACTTTTGACACAATATGGGACCTTCAAGTTCACGAATGCAAACAATACATATCCCATAAAAATATTGCAATACTTCAAAACAGATTAATACTGCAATAATATCATCCTCCAAATATTTTAAGAATTTAAAAACCAATAAACCTAAAAAATAACATAAGACGATGAAAACAAAAATAGCTATGTGTAGTCACAATCTTCGCTATTCAAAACACTAGTTATTCTTCCAACTAATCCAAAAAGAAGACATACTAGGCAACAATTCCTTTGAGAAATTCTTTATCATTCCCGAACTCCTTGTTATCGACAACCATCGAGATATAAGGTTCACGGAGATAAGTGTCAATACCCACGAACTGTCTTGGCTGAAGAGGTCGAATTAGGGTCCTCTGAATTTCCAAAGATTTAGACACGAACTTCTTTATTTCATAAATCTCCCTTCTTATTTCCTTTAACTCGTCAAGAACATCGGAAAACTTCTGAGAGTTAGAAGGAACAACCCTGGGTTTTCTTGTATTCCTTCTTTTTCTTTTTAGGGACTTAGAAACAGGAGATTTCTCTTTTTCCTTGATTGAAGACTTAACAATCATGTTGACATCCTTTCCATATGACGACATAGTGCTTTGAGAATAGTTATGAACAACTAGATTTGTGTGATGGAATCACTTAACTCAACAAGCAGTCTTATAAAGGATGTCAAAAGGAAAAAAAGGAATGTAGGGTTCGAAACCTATTGACAGGTTCGTATACGCCCAACTCTAAAACCCTATAAAGAGTAGAATTTTCGATAATAACCCTTTCTCTTATTTGATAGACAAAAAAATAAAAAAACTAAGAAAAGAAGGAAAAACTTTTCTGAAGCCTGGATCAGCACTCAATCTTGTCTCTTTTCGAACAGGTACATGAGACAAGATTTTCCCAACAACACAATCAAGTTGTGTTGCGATGAACAACGATTTGTCCATATTTTTCCTCATGGGAGGAATCTTCTGATCTCTGTCTATGAAAACAATTTGACCATATTTTCTTTTCAAATGGTCTTATTCTATCCTTGGAAACCAACTTCTTAGACGAAGATAAGATCCTACATACCTCGGCGGTCTTCTGAGCAAGTTTCAGCTTCGTTGCTAATCGATCTGCTCTTCGTTGAAGTTTGCTGGCGTGCTTTATTTGGTGCTTGTATTTGTAACACCTTGATAGTTCGTGTCCCTTCATCGAACAAAACGAGCACGTCAATCTTGGATAGTATTCAGGCATCTGAGATGTGCAAGCAGCTAGACATACAGTTGATCTTGAAACATCACTGATAGGGTTTCCCTCTTCTCCGAACCCATTGAGTTTGATATATGTATTTCTACAAGTATCAAAATCGATGTTTTCACAAAGAAGCCCTACACTTTATTTCCTATCTTCATCGGTATCATAGGTTTCAGACATTTCATCAAGGGTTACAGCTAGACCTTTGTTCCTAGTGTATTTTCTACAATTTGGGCATTCGTTATCAAAATGGTCAAAACCTTTACACTTAAAGCACTGAGGCATGTCGTCGTCATCAGCCTCCTCAGCATCCCTGTTTTTAGGAGGTACGCGACCATGAGGTTTGTCTGATGACTTAGTTTTGTCTCTTGAGAACCGTTTACTTCTCTTTAACATAAGATCCCTAAACTTTCTTGTGATCAAGGAGACTGATTTGTCAAGATCTTCATCCGAAAAATCATCCTCATACTGATCATCCTCAGAGACATGAACACTCTTACCTTTGACAAGTAATTTAGTGTTCTTTTGTGCTTTAAAGACAACATCCTTACCGACTTTGGATATATGCTCATGGTCAAAGATATTAAGCTTTCCAACCAAGGTGTTTCTGGAAATATTGTCGAGGTTATTCCCTTCAACGATGGCATGCTTCTTAGACTCGTATCTAGATGGCAGCGATCTGTGAATTTTCATCACAATGTCCTTTTCAGGAGTAGTCTTACCCAATGCAAAAGATGCATTAAAAATTTCAGAAACTTTGTGATTAAACTCATCAAATGTTTCTTCATCTGCCATACGAAGGTTCTCCTAATCGGAATTAAGGTTTTGAAGCCTAGCATCCTTTTCACTGGAGTTTCCTTCAAATACGGTTTCTAAGATATCCCAAGCATCTTTAGATCTAGTGCAGTTTGTCACATTATGCTGAAGATTTAGGGTAATGGCATGTATGATAGAATTCAAACAGTCGGAATTTTTCTTTGTAGCAGTTATCTCAACAGCGGTGTATTCACCAATAGGTTTGGGAACGTTTACATCACCAACTTCCACAACGGGAGCATCATAGCCATTAACCACATATACCCATGATTGAAAATCACGCGATTGAAGAAAAGCTCGCATAGCAATTTTCCACCATAAGTAATTGGAGACATCGAAGACTGGTGGTACGTTAATACAGATAACACCTCTGTCCATAGAGTCAGATCGCTACAAACACAAACTTTTTAGGTATTAAATGGGTTTGCCTGCTCTGATACCAATTGAAAAAGCGGGGGTCTAACAACACCACCTAATATTTCGCTTAGCAATATGTATGGACAAACTCCAATATACTTTTTTATGAGAATCAACTAGACAGTTAGACTTAATCAATAAAAAGATATATCAAAGAGTTTATATCTCAATCTCTCAATTTGATCTTTACTCAAGCAAATGGAAATATGCGAGTCCTTATCAAAGAGAGATAACTTGGACGGTACCAAAGACCAATATCCAAGGATCAATCATCAACCAAAGGTTGGATTTCCAATTGATGATCTTAAACGGACAACCTGTATTATTTCAATTATATAAAAAATATAATGCGGAAAAGAAATAACACAAACACCAGAAGTTTTGTTAACGAGGAAACCGCAAATGCAGAAAAACCCCGGGACCTAGTACAGATTGGATACACACTGTATTAAGCCGCTACAGACACTAGCCTACTACAAACTAACTTCGGACTGGACTATAGTTGAACCCCAATCAGTCTTCCACCGATTCAAGGTACAGTTGTACTCCTAATCCTTTGATCCCACCAGGATACTGCGCACTTGATTCCCTTAGCTGATCTCACCCACAACCAAGAGTTGTTGCAACCCAAAATCGCAGACTTGATAATAAACAAATATGTCTCACACAGAAAAGTCTATCAAAGGATAAATCTGTCTCCCACAGAAAAACCCTAGGTTTTGTTCCGTCTTAAGATATAAAATCAAGGTGAACAGGAACCAATTGATAATCCGGCCTTATATTCCCGAAGAACAGCCTAGATTAATCAATCACCCCTCAACAATCCTTCTTGACTACACAAGCGGTTTGTCGAGGAGTCACAAACAGTGAGACGAAGATGTTTGTGACTTCTTTATATTGCCTATCGGAGAACTCTCACGATATCAAGCCAATCAATAGATTGTACTCGTACGATAGAAGATGCAATATCAGATCACACAACTATGATAAAAGTAGTATCGGTCTGGCTTCACAATCCTAATGAAGTCTTTAAGTCGTTAACCTGGTTTTAGAGAAGAAAACCAAAGGTTAAAGGAGAATCGACTCTAGCGAGCGCAGTAGTGGGATTAGTTTTTCACAATGCTAGATGTCTCCTTTATATAGCCTTCAAATCAGGGTTTTGCCTTAATTACAAAGCAATCCATATTCACCGTTAGATGAAAACCTGATTTAGATTCAAGCTAATATTTCTCAACAGTTAGATCGAAAACTTAGCTTGTCACACACACTTGGGTAGACGTTTAATGGGTTTGTGAAAACCGTGCCCAAACGTGTACGTGTATGTTGGTTCAACATAATAACCCAAAAGGTTAACCATATGAGCAATTCATATTAACCTAGTTCTTTTTCACCATAACTAGTTCAATTGACTCAAATGAACTAGTTAGAGAGTTGTTCAATTGCTATGAGATCTTATGTAACCACACGAGACAAAATTGAAACAAAGATGATTCGATTCGATTGAATCGGCTTATGAACTTTATAGCCACGGTTTGCATAAAGCATTCCTTAGTAATTTAAGTTTCGTGTTCAGAGCACATCTTTAGATCATAACCACTTAAGCTCACAAACAAGTTCGCGGACTTAAGGCAACCGTCAGAGTTTTCCAAAATCAGCAGAAAATCTAGGCAAAGAGACTTCCGCCAGTTCGCGGACTAAACACGCAAACAAATTTTTGGAAAATCCTAGCAGAAATTCTCGGCAAGAGAACTTCCGTCAGTTCGCGGACTGAGTTCGCGGACTTGGAAAAGCCAATTCCTCCGGTTTCTCTCAATCAACAAAGTTCGAAAACTTCGGATTAAGGAATACATGGTTATGTAATCTAAACTCTCATTCCAATCATTGAGACATTCTCAGAGGACGTTGTATAGCCGTTATTCACATATCGTTTCACGTCAGAGCAATTCTCAAAGTAATTGAAACTTTTCATGACTTTCGTCACTAGGTGAAGATAAACTTGATCAAAGTGAAACGCTTTACCAACACATGATTTCGAGAAAAAGATAAGTAGTGAATACTCAGCTCGAAATGTCAAATGTGTATGATCCAGTCTATATAGCATATGAGTATTTGTCTCATAAGAAGTAGGAGATAGAATAGATAGACTTTTGAGTGATAGATGAGTTCAAGTCTCCACATAACTTTTTGTTCATGAAGTTCCACGGTTCCTTGAGTAGATCTTCGTCGTTGTATGATGAATCACCATGAAGTCCTTGAGCTCAACTACACTTTTCTATCCTAGTCCGAGACTTAGCTATAATAGACTAGAAATCAAGACTCATAGTTTTGATCACTAACATTGACAAACATGCTTGATATAGCAATTTATGCGAGGTCGACCGAGCTATGCTCTAACAATATTTTATGGGGGAGAATTATTATTTGAACTTGTGCTTAATTGCCAAATCTTTGTGGGGAGTGCGGTTGTAGAATATTGTAGGAGTTTTCTTGTATATTTATAAACTCCTTGATGAATACACTAAGTTTCGACTATGTGAAATCATCGAAACAAGTTGGTATGTTGTTCTTTTTTGGTCATGAAGTATCTCTATGAAAATTTCATGAGGATCCCACTAGTTTTCGTACTTTTGCCAATTTATATTGACAAAAAGGGGGAGAATTAATGTGTAGTTCACACTACAAATACATATGGATCATTATGTAAGGGGGAGTAGTTTTCATTGTGATATGAAGTATTAAATAAGGGGGAGTGATACATATCACCATAGTATTTTTGTCAAAGTTGTGATACAATGGGACTTTGATGTTGTATAATGATACTATGACACTGTATAACAATGATTGAGAGCAACTGTTTTCTCATTGTTATTGCTACGGATCTTCAACAACGATGATGCGGAATTGAACACATTTGGAATCACTGGAGTATTTGGAAGTGACGAAGATTTCGAGGTAATGTTGAAGAACCAAGGAGATCAAGCATTTGGATGAAAAACTACAAAGTTTATTTATTTTGTATCCATATGCATTGATAGTTTTGTCACTAAAATTGACAAAGGGGGAGATTGTTAGAGCACTGCTCGGTCGAACTCGCAACCGTTGCTATCTTAAGCTTGTTTTTCAATATTAGTGATCAAAACTATAAGTCTTAATTTCTAGTTTACTTATATTGATGTCTCGGACTAGGATAAATTGTGTAGTTGAGAATTAGACTTCACGGCGTTCATCAATTGACGACGAGGAACTACTAAGGCGAGCTTGTGGAACTTCATCAACAAAAGGTATGTGGAGACTAAAACTCATCTATCACTTGGAAAGTCTATTTCTACTCTATCTCCTATATTGAGACACAAGTTGTATTATTATATGGTTTTCGATTATGCACATTTGAGATTTCGAGCTGAGTTTATCTCGCTTACATATTTCTCGAAATCTGTTGGTAAGATTTCGCTTCAACCAAGTTCATCTTATATTCTTGAAGAAAGTCAAAAGATGATCATATGAAAATCGCCGAGTAACATCTTACATGGTTTGTGTGATACAATCATTTGGAGTAGACTTGGAATGTTTCGTTATGATTATTTCAATATCTTGAAAATTTCTTTGATGCTAAAAACGGCTATTGTCATCCTCTAAGAAAGTTTCAATGATTGAAATAAGAGTTTAGAACACTTAACCAACATTGGATTATAAGCATGGTGTGCACTCTTGCATAGATGTGATCCATGTCCGGGAACCATAGTATGCATACCCGTATGCATACATGTTGGTTTGAGAAGTTCGGGAACCTAAGTGCGTGTACCCGTACGCATACTGGCGAAGGTTCATGTTCGGAAAATTATGCTGGGTTTGGAGGTTTGTGTACTCGTTGTCATACTGGCGAAAACCAAACTTGGTCCGGCTATTCAAGTATGTGTACCCGTTTGCATACTTGAATGGTTAAAGTTCTAAAATCGGTTGTAACATGAAAAAATGCATTTATATACTAAGGAATACATGCTTTGCAAACCGTGGCTATGATGTTCATGAATTGATTCGAGTGAATCAAACCGATTTTGCTTCGATTGTGTTCTTGTATACTTCTATGAGAATATAGCAATTGAAAAACTCTTTAACTAGTTTCATTTGAGTCATTTGAACTAGTTATGGTTAAGATGAATAAGGTTGATATGAGAGTGTTCATATAGCTAACCTCGGTTAACTACAGTTGAGCCAACATGGTGTACACGTTTAGGTACGGTTACATAAACCTAAATGAGGGTACATTTTATTTGTGTATAACAAGTTAAGTTCGATCTAACGATTGAAAGATATTAGATTGAATCTAATCAGGATTTCATCTAACGGTGAATATTGAATGCTTTGTTACCAAGGTAACTAAGATTGCAAACCCTGATTTGAAAACTATATAAAGGAGAACTCTAGCAACTGGGAAACCTAATCCTCAAACCTCCTGTGTGATATTAGTTGCGACTAGAGTCGATTCTCCTTTAACCTTAGGTTTTTCACGAAACCCTGTAGGTTAACGACTTGAAGACTTCATTGGGATTGTGAAGCTAGACCCAACTATTTTCTTTGTAGTTGTGTATTCTGATCTTACTTTTACTATCGTGATTGAGTATTATCTTTGCTAAGATTTGCTTGAGATTTATCTCCGATAGGTAAGATTAAAAGTAGTCACAAACATTTTCGTCTCATTGTTTGTGATTACACAATATCTTGTTTCGTTAATCGATTAATATTATTGTCAAGTGATTGATATTTGTAGGTTGTTCTTCGGGAATATAAGTCCGGTATACAGTAGAACCTCCATATATTGATACTCCTTATATTAATAACCATATTCTGAAACCACAAATGCAGACACCAGAATTTTTGTTAACGAGGAAACCACAAATGCAGAAAAACCCCGGGACCTAGTCCAGTTTTGAACACCACATTGTATTAAGCATCTACAGACTCTAGCTTACTACAAGTTAACTTCGGACTGGAATGTAGTTGAGACCTAACCAATTTCACACTGATTAAGGTACAGTCGCGTCCCTTACGTCTCTGAATACCAGCAGGACTATACGCAGTTGATTCTCTTAGCTGATCTCACCCACAACTAAGAGTTGATACGACCCAAAGTCGAAGACTTGATAAACAAATCTGTCTCCCACAAAAAAGTCTATTCTGGTAGATAAATCTGTCTCCCACAGAAATACCTGCGAAGTTTTTGTTTTGTCTTTTTATAAATCAAGGTGAACATGAACCAATTGATAACCCGGTCTTATATTCTCGAAGAACAGCCTAAAAATATCAATCACCTCACAATAACTTAACTATATGGTAGTAGAACAAGTTATTGTGGAATCACAAAGAATGAGACGAAGAGCTTTGTGATTACTTTTTATATCTTACCAATCGGAGATAAATCTCGAGCAAATATTAGAGAAGATAGTACTCAATACGATAGAACAAGTAAGATCAGAACACGCAACTACAGAGAAAATAGTTGGGTCTGGCATCAGAATCCCAATGAAGTCTTCAAGTCCTTAACCTATAATGGTTTTAGGAAAAACCTAGGTTAAAGGAGAATCGACTCTAGTCGCAACTAGTACCACACATGAGGTGTGGGGATTAGGTTTCCCGGTTGCTAGAGTTCTGATACAGGAGTATCGTAGCAAAAGAAGAATGATGTGAAGAAGAATATCTTCACATGAACCGTGCAAATCATATGCACAGAAGATGTGTGAAGATTATATTCACACAGGGACAGTTAAGACTGCCAGATGAGCCTAGGTTTAGTTGAGCCATACTATGGCTAGAGAGTGTCTAGAAGATACTAGATGTTGGTCGACCAGTTTGTTTGATCAACAAGAATTGAGGTTTCCTTACTTAGATTAGGATTCCTAGTTTATATGAGTTCTAAAACTCATAGATTTTGAGTTTTCCTACTTTAGATAGGATTCCTAGTTTAGATGAGTTCTAAAACTCATAGCTTTAATTCTTTTCCAGCAAGTTTACACCGATATAAAAGGGGGAGACTTGTAGGCTAGAAAGGTAGAGAAAACGAGAGGGAGAGCAGTCAGTTATTGATTGTAATAGAGTTTTATTTCAAGCAATTAGGAAGAAAAAGTTAGCAGGTGGAGAGAAACTCGAGAGAGAGTGCATCCATAGTGTTGGTTTGTAATAGTTTTTTTTCTTTCACAGTTATAAAGAAGAAGAAGTTAGAATAATCAATCGTGTTCTTTTCTTTGTGTTCTATTATCTTTTCTTTTTTGTTCTTCCTAACTTCCTATTAAACAACACTGACTCTAGGTACCCACAAGCGATTACTAAGGCGAGCTTGTGGAACTTCATCAACAAAAGGTATGTGGAGACTAAAACTCATCTATCACTTGGAAAGTCTATTTCTACTCTATCTCCTATATTGAGACACAAGTTGTATTATTATATGGTTTTCGATTATGCACATTTGAGATTTCGAGCTGAGTTTATCTCGCTTACATATTTCTCGAAATCTGTTGGTAAGATTTCGCTTCAACCAAGTTCATCTTATATTCTTGAAGAAAGTCAAAAGATGATCATATGAAAATCGCCGAGTAACATCTTACATGGTTTGTGTGATACAATCATTTGGAGTAGACTTGGAATGTTTCGTTATGATTATTTCAATATCTTGAAAATTTCTTTGATGCTAAAAACGGCTATTGTCATCCTCTAAGAAAGTTTCAATGATTGAAATAAGAGTTTAGAACACTTAACCAACATTGGATTATAAGCATGGTGTGCACTCTTGCATAGATGTGATCCATGTCCGGGAACCATAGTATGCATACCCGTATGCATACATGTTGGTTTGAGAAGTTCGGGAACCTAAGTGCGTGTACCCGTACGCATACTGGCGAAGGTTCATGTTCGGAAAATTATGCTGGGTTTGGAGGTTTGTGTACTCGTTGTCATACTGGCGAAAACCAAACTTGGTCCGGCTATTCAAGTATGTGTACCCGTTTGCATACTTGAATGGTTAAAGTTCTAAAATCGGTTGTAACATGAAAAAATGCATTTATATACTAAGGAATACATGCTTTGCAAACCGTGGCTATGATGTTCATGAATTGATTCGAGTGAATCAAACCGATTTTGCTTCGATTGTGTTCTTGTATACTTCTATGAGAATATAGCAATTGAAAAACTCTTTAACTAGTTTCATTTGAGTCATTTGAACTAGTTATGGTTAAGATGAATAAGGTTGATATGAGAGTGTTCATATAGCTAACCTCGGTTAACTACAGTTGAGCCAACATGGTGTACACGTTTAGGTACGGTTACATAAACCTAAATGAGGGTACATTTTATTTGTGTATAACAAGTTAAGTTCGATCTAACGATTGAAAGATATTAGATTGAATCTAATCAGGATTTCATCTAACGGTGAATATTGAATGCTTTGTTACCAAGGTAACTAAGATTGCAAACCCTGATTTGAAAACTATATAAAGGAGAACTCTAGCAACTGGGAAACCTAATCCTCACACCTCCTGTGTGATATTAGTTGCGACTAGAGTCGATTCTCCTTTAACCTTAGGTTTTTCACGAAACCCTGTAGGTTAACGACTTGAAGACTTCATTGGGATTGTGAAGCTAGACCCAACTATTTTCTTTGTAGTTGTGTATTCTGATCTTACTTTTACTATCGTGATTGAGTATTATCTTTGCTAAGATTTGCTTGAGATTTATCTCCGATAGGTAAGATTAAAAGTAGTCACAAACATTTTCGTCTCATTGTTTGTGATTACACAATATCTTGTTTCGTTAATCGATTAATATTATTGTCAAGTGATTGATATTTGTAGGTTGTTCTTCGGGAATATAAGTCCGGTATACAGTAGAACCTCCATATATTGATACTCCTTATATTAATAACCATATTCTGAAACCACAAATGCAGACACCAGAATTTTTGTTAACGAGGAAACCACAAATGCAGAAAAACCCCGGGACCTAGTCCAGTTTTGAACACCACATTGTATTAAGCATCTACAGACTCTAGCTTACTACAAGTTAACTTCGGACTGGAATGTAGTTGAGACCTAACCAATTTCACACTGATTAAGGTACAGTCGCGTCCCTTACGTCTCTGAATACCAGCAGGACTATACGCAGTTGATTCTCTTAGCTGATCTCACCCACAACTAAGAGTTGATACGACCCAAAGTCGAAGACTTGATAAACAAATCTGTCTCCCACAAAAAAGTCTATTCTGGTAGATAAATCTGTCTCCCACAGAAATACCTGCGAAGTTTTTGTTTTGTCTTTTTATAAATCAAGGTGAACATGAACCAATTGATAACCCGGTCTTATATTCTCGAAGAACAGCCTAAAAATATCAATCACCTCACAATAACTTAACTATATGGTAGTAGAACAAGTTATTGTGGAATCACAAAGAATGAGACGAAGAGCTTTGTGATTACTTTTTATATCTTACCAATCGGAGATAAATCTCGAGCAAATATTAGAGAAGATAGTACTCAATACGATAGAACAAGTAAGATCAGAACACGCAACTACAGAGAAAATAGTTGGGTCTGGCATCAGAATCCCAATGAAGTCTTCAAGTCCTTAACCTATAATGGTTTTAGGAAAAACCTAGGTTAAAGGAGAATCGACTCTAGTCGCAACTAGTACCACACATGAGGTGTGGGGATTAGGTTTCCCGGTTGCTAGAGTTCTGATACAGGAGTATCGTAGCAAAAGAAGAATGATGTGAAGAAGAATATCTTCACATGAACCGTGCAAATCATATGCACAGAAGATGTGTGAAGATTATATTCACACAGGGACAGTTAAGACTGCCAGATGAGCCTAGGTTTAGTTGAGCCATACTATGGCTAGAGAGTGTCTAGAAGATACTAGATGTTGGTCGACCAGTTTGTTTGATCAACAAGAATTGAGGTTTCCTTACTTAGATTAGGATTCCTAGTTTATATGAGTTCTAAAACTCATAGATTTTGAGTTTTCCTACTTTAGATAGGATTCCTAGTTTAGATGAGTTCTAAAACTCATAGCTTTAATTCTTTTCCAGCAAGTTTACACCGATATAAAAGGGGGAGACTTGTAGGCTAGAAAGGTAGAGAAAACGAGAGGGAGAGCAGTCAGTTATTGATTGTAATAGAGTTTTATTTCAAGCAATTAGGAAGAAAAAGTTAGCAGGTGGAGAGAAACTCGAGAGAGAGTGCATCCATAGTGTTGGTTTGTAATAGTTTTTTTTCTTTCACAGTTATAAAGAAGAAGAAGTTAGAATAATCAATCGTGTTCTTTTCTTTGTGTTCTATTATCTTTTCTTTTTTGTTCTTCCTAACTTCCTATTAAACAACACTGACTCTAGGTACCCTTGATCGATTACGTATCAAGTGGTATCAGAGCCACCTTCTGACTTATAGGGTTAGTTGTGGTGCATGGACTTAACACGAATTCAGTGTACAATCAGGGAAAGACAAAGCAACCTAGAGGAAGTATTAGAACCAAGATGGGAAGTGAAGAAGACGAGAGTAAACTAACAGATGAGGACAAGTTGGTTAAACTTTAACTTAAGATACAAGACTTAACAGATACGTTAGTTGTGTTCATGAAAGCAAGTGCTGTCAAACGAAAGCCTAAGCGTAGAAAAGAAAGTACAAAGGGAGAAAAATAAGAATTAAAGGAAGATGATGAATTCGTCTGTGAAGAGCTGAACTATGTTGAAGAGCAGAAACACGATGACTTTACAAGTAAAGATAAAGTCATTGTTACCACCAATCTTTGACTGCGGTCCAGAAGTTGAAGAAGAAGTTTTCCTTGCTTATGATGCTATTGATACCCTTATTAGGGAAGAGAAGGAAGTCGTAAATTCTTATAAAGAAGAGGTTGGTATTGAAGAAATCTGTATAAAACTTTGCGATAGTTTTTCAGAAGTTGAAGAGGAAGTATTGTTTACAGCAGACCATGTTGATACGCTTATCAACAAAGAGACAAGCATTGTAAGTATTTATGCAAACCAGACTCACTCAGTTTATGAGAATCAAGCTACACATCCGGTAGATGATTTTAGTTTGAAATCTCAAGTTCGATATACAGTACAAACTTTATGTACTGTTAACAATCCTAATTTGGGATCAGACTATCACAAGGAAGTTGATAGAGAAAATTACAGAAGTAAGATTCATGGGAGAATTTTACTTAACACCGGGAGAAATATGTTGATAGGGGATTTAACAAACTATTTTTTATGTATTCCATCAATATGTTATGAAAGTGGTAGTCATGAAACTCAAGTTTCATATACGGCATAAAGTATCAGTTTGAATTCAGACTGGTACAAAAGAAAATTTTGTCACAAGGAAACTTGTGCCGAAAATCATACAACTCGAATTCGAGGAAGGATTTTCTTGAATTCCAGGAGGAATACTATGGCAGATGAGACCTGACATGAGGTGTTGGATTGCTGGGGTTTGATCCAAGTTGCAAGTCAGTACCTACGAATTCTTATGAAAAGCCAAATTATGCAAAATTTTGGTATTTGTTTGGAACTGCATTGCAGTAAGAGGCTGGGAAAAGAAAAAAAAAGATATGCTTGACGTCAGTTTCTGTAGGTTGAATGATTCCAGACAAGATTTGGTTGACAATGATGGTGCAATAGGTTATGTTGTTGTCAGCAATGGACCAGGAAAGTTAGTTGTTGATCTATCTCCATTGTTACGAGCAAGGGTCAATAACTTTCACCGACAGCAAAGTTTATACAATGTCAGC
The DNA here is from genome assembly GCF_003573695.1 of Papaver somniferum. NCBI lineage: Eukaryota > Viridiplantae > Streptophyta > Magnoliopsida > Ranunculales > Papaveraceae > Papaver > Papaver somniferum. The sequence continues at coordinate 75,432,158 of NC_039360.1, forward strand.
ACTAACTTTGTAACAAACCATGAAGAGGATGTGCTGACAAGACAGAAGAAGAAGACGACTGAACTTCTACTAGCAAGTCGTGTTATTGCAATCAGATATTTTGCTTCAACATGCAAAGGTGAATCAACCAATGTTATTCCCGAAAAGAAGCTCATGTCTGTTCGATCCGTTAAAGTACCAACAACAAGGAAGAACTACAACAATCTCGTTCTACAGGAGCGATCGAACCATGTAATTTTTGTTTTTCATCGAGGAAAAAAGAGAAGAAATATGGTGGTCACTGGTTCCAAAACAGAAGATGATGACAAGAGATTAGTATGTTCATATTTTAAAGATAGGAGGAATGAGCGGATGTTTTCTATTGATGAAACCAAGCTCAGTACTAGAAGTGAAGGTTTGGGTTGTGTTTATGACTGTGGGAGTTCAGAGCTTACACATGAGTTTCAGCTTCCTAAAATGGGGGAGCCATGATACAGGAGTATCGTAGCAAAAGAAGAATGATGTGAAGAATATCTTCACATGAGCCTTGCAGATCATATGCACAGAAGACGTGTGAAGAATATTCACACATGGACAATTAAGACTGCCAGATGAGCCTAGGTTTAGTTGAGCCATACTATGGCTAGAGAGTATCTAGAAGACACTAGGTGTTGGTCGACCAGTTTGTTTGATCAACAAGACTTGAGGTTTCCTTAATTAGATTAGGATTCTTGGTTTATATGAGTTCTAAAACTCGTAGATTTTGAGGTTTCCTACTTTAGATAGGATTCCTAGTTTAGATGAGTTTTAAAACTCATAGCTTTAATTCTTTTCCAGCAAGTTTACGCCGATATAAAAGGGGGAGACTTGTAGGCTAGAAAGGTATAGAAAACGAGAGGGAGAGCAGTCATTTATTGATTGTAATAGAGTTTTATTTCAAGCAATTAAGAAGAAGAAGTTAGAAGGTGGAGAGAAACTCGAGAGAGAGTGCAGCCATAGTTTTGGTTTGTAATAAAGTTTTTTCTTTAACAGTTATAAAGAAGAAGAAGTTAGAAGAATCAATCGTGTTCTTTTCTTTGGTTTCTATTATCTTTTCTTTTCTGTTCTTCCTAACTTCCTATTAAACAAAACTGACTCTAGGTACCCTTGATCGATTACGTATCAAGTTCTCCCTTATATAGTCTTCAAATCAGGGTTTGATAACTTTGGGACAAAGCAATCAATATTCATTGTTAGATGAAAACTTGATTTAAGATTCAATCTAATATCTTTCCATCGTTAGATGGTCTTATCTTATTACACACAAATGAAATATACCTTCATATATATATGGGTAACCGTACCTAAACGTGTATATTGAGTTGGCTCAATAACAGTTAACCGAAGTTAGCCATGCATATGAACACTTATGTCTTAACCATGTTCATATTAACACTCCTAGATCAAATGATAATCAAATGAATCTAATTGTGTTACTCATATAGTTGTTCAATTGTTTATATTCTCATAGAAGTATACAAGACACAATTGAAGCAAAATCGGATTGATTCAAAAGAATCAGTTCATGAACATTTTAGCCACGGTTTGCAAAGATTGCATTCCTTAATATTTAAATGTATTTGTTCATGAGTATGAAATCATATTTTTCCGATTTTAGAACTTGAACCACTCAAGTTTTCAAGCGGGTGCACAAACTTAAGTTGGACATTGGCCTTAAACCAACAGTTTGCAAACATGTACGCAAACTTTGGCTCCGGACCGAACTCAGTTGAAACCGTTTGCGAACGGGTACACAAACTTGGTTCCCGGACTTCAGTAGTTAAATCAGTTTGCGAACGATATGCAAACTTAAGTACCCTGACTTAAACAGTTAAATCAGTTTGTGAACGGGTTTGCAAACTTAACTTCCGGTCCTAAATTCTACCAAAACAGTTCGCACACTTAGTACACAAACTATAATGTATTCGGACATGGGTTAATTTTTATAAACTCCCATTTCAATCATTGGAACATTTTTAGAAGACGACAATAGTTGTCTCACACAAACTATTAGCTTATAAGCAATTTTCAAGTGATCGAATGATCAATACGAAACATTCTGAGTCTACATCAAATGACTGTCTCACACAAATCATGTAAGATGTTACTAGGAGATTTTCACTTGATCATCTTTTGCCTTTGGTCAAGAATATAAGATGAACTTGGTTAAAGCGAAATATTACCAACACATATTCCGAAAAATATGTAAGCGAGTTAATCTCAGCTCGAGATATCAAATGTGTATAATTGAAGTCTATACAGCTATACGAGTTTTGTCTCAAATAGGAGATGGAGTAGATAGACTTTTGAGTGATAGATGAGTTCAAGTCTCCATATACTTTTTGTTGATGAAGTTCCACAAGCTCCCCTTAGTAGTTCTTCGTCTTCAATCGATGAACGCCGTGAAGTCTAATGCTCAATTACACTTTCTATGCTAATCCGAGACTTAGCTATAAGTAGACTAGAAATCAAGACTTATAGTTTTGGCAACTAAACTTGACAAACAAGCTTGAGATAGCAACGCTTGCGAGTTCGACTGAGCAGTGCTCTAACAATCTCCCCCTTTGTCAATTTTAGTGACAAAACTATCAATACATGTGGAATACAAAATAAATAAACTTTGTAGCTCTCAATCCAAATGCTTGTTTTCCTTGGTTCTTCAACATTACTCGAAATCTCCGTCACTTCCAAGTACTCCAGTGATTCTGAATGTTTTCAACTCAGCATCATAGTTGTTGAAGATCCGTAGCTATAACAATGAGAAAACAGTAGCTCTCAATCATTGTTATACAGTGTCATAGTATTATTACACAACATCAAAGTCTGATTGTATCACAACTTTGACAACAATACTATGGTGATATGTATCACTCCCCCTTAGTCAACACTTCATCTCACATGAAAACCACTCCCCCTTACATAATGATCCATAAACCATATGTATTTATAGTGTGAACTACACATTAATTCCCCCCTTTTTGTCAATATAAATTGGCAAACATGTACGCAAACTTTGGCTCCGGACTGAACTCAGTTGAAACCGTTTGCGAACGGGTACACAAACTTGGTTCCCGGACTTCAATAGTTAAATCAGTTTGCGAACGATATGCAAACTTAAGTACCCTGACTTAAACAGTTAAATCAGTTTGCGAACGGGTTTGCAAACTTAACTTCCGGTCCTAAATTCTACCAAAACAGTTCGCACACTTAGTACACAAACTATAATGTATTCGGACATGGGTTAGTTGTTTTAAACTCCCATTTCAATCATTGGAACATTTTTAGAAGAAGAAAATAGTTGTCTCACACAAACTATTAGCTTATAAGAAATTTTCAAGTGATCGAATGATCAATACGAAACATTCTGAGTCTACATCAAATGACTGTCTCACACAAATCATGTAAGATGTTACTAGGCGATTTTCACTTGATCATCTTTTGACTTTGGTCAAGAATATAAGATGAACTTGGTTAAAGCGAAATATTACCAACACATATTCCGAAAAATATGTAAGCGAGTTAATCTCAGCTCGAGATATCAAATGTGTATAATTGAAGTCTATACAGCTATACGACTTTTGTCTCAAATAGGAGATGGAGTAGATAGACTTTTGAGTGATAGATGAGTTCAAGTCTCCATATACTTTTTGTTGATGAAGTTCCAAAAGCTCCCCTTAGTAGTTCTTCGTCTTCAATCAATGAACGCCGTGAAGTCTAATGCTCAACTACACTTTCTATCCTAATCCGAGACTTAGCTATAAGTAGACTAGAAATCAAGACTTATAGTTTTGGCAACTAAACTTGACAAACAAGCTTGAGATAGCAACGCTTGCGAGTTCGACTGAGCAGTGCTCTAACAATCTCCCCCTTTGTCAATTTTAGTGACAAAACTATCAATACATGTGGAATACAAAATAAATAAACTTTGTAGCTCTCAATCCAAATGCTTGTTTTCCTTGGTTCTTCAACATTACTCGAAATCTTCGCCACTTCCAAGTACTCCAGTGATTCTGAATGTTTTCAACTCAGCATCATAGTTGTTGAAGATCTGTAGCTATAACAATGAGAAAACAGTAGCTCTCAATCATTGTTATACAGTGTCATAGTATTATTACACAACATCAAAGTCTGATTGTATCACAACTTTGACAACAATACTATGGTGATATGTATCACTCCCCCTTAGTCAACACTTCATCTCACATGAAAACCACTCCCCCTTACATAATGATCCATAAACCATATGTATTTGTAGTGTGAACTACACATTAATTCTCCCCCTTTTTGTCAATATAAATTGGCAAAGGTACGGAAACTAGTGGGATCCTAATGAAATTTCCATAGAGATACTTCATGACCAAAAGAGAACATATCAACTTTGTTTCGATGATTTCACATAGCCGAAACTAGTGTATTCATCAAAGAATTTATATAGATACAAGAAAACTCCTAAAATATTCCACAACCGCACTCCCCACAAAGATTTGGAAATTAAGCAAGTTCAATCAAGAACTCTCCCCCATAAAATGTCATTCCCTAAAGAACAACAAGAGCGACCTTACTTTCACAAGAAAAGAAGGATTTCTTTGTACATTAACAAATCACATGAATATATCCAAAATACTCAATTAAATTATCCACAAGAGAACCCGTGATTAATTTAATCGGAAATGCTCAACACAAGAAAACTTACGGAGCCATACAATACTTTCACATAGAAGTGGATCAGGGAAACATCAATACTGCAGAATATTCAAAAGTTCATTATATCTTTTATATTTGCATAACGACATAATAGACTTAACTTTTGACATATATGAGACAATCATAGTTCACGGACGTAAACACACATATCCCATAAAAATCTTGCAATATATAAAACCAATAAAGATTAATACTGTAAAATCATCTTCCAAATAACTTATAATTTAAATAAATAAATATAAAAACATTGCAAGATGAAAATCGCTGGTAATAGCTATGTGTAATCACGGTATTTGCTATTCCAAACCCTAGTTATCCTTCTTACAAACACAAGAATAAATTCACATAAGAAGTTTCCTAGACATTATTTAAGCAAGCAACAAAAATTATTTCACTTAATTTGAAGACTCTTCTCATATTCCCTATAATCATCAAGTTCATCTTCGATTAGATCAATCATGGATTCGAGATTATCCATCTTATCCTCAAGTCTTTTGGTTGAAGATTCAAGTTCACTCTTAAAAGCACATACTTGTTCCAAGACAAGATTCATAGTTAATGAGAGTTTTTCAAAATGGGAGACAATAGGTTCATATCGGACGAGGAATCACGTTTGTCTTGACACATCTCATTATCGGAGGAACCAAAACGAACTTTCTTAGAGGGAAAGAGAACATTCCAGACATCATCTTCTTTACTCGAAAGACTTGATGAGGACATGATAGAATATTATAAATGAAATGCTTGCTTAGATGAATAAAATCTTCTCATCTTAAAGGGAAGAAGATATGTGATAAATTCCTAAAAGAACCTTTGACCAAAACCCTAACAGAATTTTGGATATCCCAAAAAACTTTATTAGTAAAACCGTTTAAGCACAGAAATGGTTCTTGGCTCAGAAAATAGAGTTCCAAAACGAGATTCAAAGAAAAGTCATCAGAAAATAACAGAAATCTTTTCACATCCCTCTTGAAGATTATAGTCCTTGTTCAAGGGGAAACAAGAACAATCTCATAACCTATTACATATTGTAATTTCTCCCATTCAATGGAGGATCGGGAGGATTCTCATGAGAAGAGGAGGATTTTTCTATTCCTGGTTTCTGATTTCTTTTTATGGGGAGACGATCAAGGGTAGATGTCTTTGAAAAAGCGGGGGTCTAACAACCACACCCAATATTTCGTTTAGGCAATATGTATGGACTAACTCCAATATAATTCCAAGAGAATCAACTAGACAGTCAGACTCATTCAAGGAAAATATATCCAAGAGTTATATCTCTATTTCTCAAATCAATCTGCAATCGAACAGATAGAAATCTATGAGCCGGATTAATATGAGAAATAACTTGGATGGTACCAAAGACCAATATCCAAGTGTCAATCAATTTATATCAACAACCAAAGGTTGGATTATCCAATTGATTGAACTACGCACAACCTGTGATATTTCAATTATATTAATAAATATAATGTGGAAAAGAAATAACACAGACACTAGAAATTTTGTTAACGAGGAAACCGCAAATGCAGAAAAACCCCGGGACCTAGTCCATATTTGAACACCACACTGTATTAAGACGCTACAGACTCTGGCAGACTACAATATAACTTCGGACTGGAATGTAGTTGATCCCTAACCAAGTCTCACACCGATTAAGGTACAGTCGCGTTCCTTACACCTTTGAATCCCAACAGAACTCTATGCACTTGATTCCCTTAGCTAATCTCACCCACAACCAAGAGTTGCTACGACCCAAAGTCGAAGACTTGATAAACAAATTTGTCTCACACAGAAAAGTCTATTGAATAGATACATTTGTCTCCCACGGAAATACCTACGAGTTTTTGTTCCGTCTTTTGATAAATCAAGGTGAACAGGAACCAATTGGTACACCAGACTTATATTCCCGAAGAACATCCTAGTAATATCAATCACCTCACAATAATCTTAATCGTATGGTAGCGAAACAAGATATTGTGGAATCACAAAGAATGAGACGAAGAGCTTTGTGATTACTTTTTATATCTTACCTATCAGAGATAAATCTTTGTAGATGGTGGATTTTCGACAAAGGCTAAAATCGTAAACTCATAATTATACGAAGCTCTGATTCAGCAATCAGACGTGAGTATCGAGACACAGCTCTCTCATCGAATTCTCAACAGAGAGTACTTTCTCTCAGAGTACATGTAGATATGTAGTCTCACGACTGGACAACGACATATCTCATGAATACTGAATACTTTCAGTGATTATTTCTATATAGTATCACGAGATGCACGGCTCCTAGACAGCTTGCTCTGCTAGTATAGAGCGATAACGTCTTCAGGAACAAACAACGAGTTTACCCTGACTATATAAAGGATATGACTTACCGACAAGCTCATATCGGGATAATTAATGCTCCTAGACAGCTTGCTCTGCTAGTATAGAGCCACAAAGTTAATTATTCCTAATTACAATTGTTCTTATTCCATGGTCGAATCCACGACTGGTCACATGGAATGGCAATAAACAATTGTTCTGATTCTATGGTCGAATCCACAGCTCGATCTCATAGAATAGCAATAACTATATTATCTCATTACTCTGATTTCATGATCGAATCCAGAACTGGTCTCATAAATGGTAATAGATAAATCTTAATTACTCCGATTCTATGGTCGAATCTACGATCCCATGGAATGGTAACGCTCACTTTATTATTCTGAATTCGTAGTCGAATCCTCAGCTGATCTTATGAATTAATAATAAACATCTTATTACTCAGTTTTGTGAATTATTCTCCACCGAATTCCACAATTAGTAATAAATAATCAACAACCGGGCGTCTGAGCTACCTCTAAGTTCAAATGGTGAAGGTGTATTCAACGACGATACACTAACAGTCACCGCACGAACGAGTATTTCAAAAATACAACGAAACGATGAACCTATGCAAAATAGGAAAGAAAATAATAAATAATTAAAAAATATTGACTAGGGTGCTGGGAGCACCCTCACGCGACCGACCGACCGTGTCGTGGTCAATCCCACGCCATGCCTCCATGGTCCCACACGACCCTGTTTTTTATTATTTTAATATTTTGCTTCCATGAACTCATGAAAACTCCTTCAATTCATGGAAACTCCCTAAATTCATCAAATTTCTCAAAATTCTTGAATTTTTCATAAAATCATCAAAATATTATAAAATTAAGGAAAAGGCACCATGGGACCGTGGTCACGACCGGCCGACCATGCCTTGACCACGGCGGCCCCACGCCTCCTCATTCCTTATTTTATAATTATTTTTCATCATCTCATGGTGTTTTCATCAGTTTCGTCGAAACCCTAATTTTGGCATATTTTCTCGAATGGATGCTCAATTGCACGCCAGAAAATATCAAAATTCTCAGGACTGAGACGCGGACGCTTTGGGGACACGAGTATGCTATCTTGACTGACCAAGATTGGCTCTTTGGCTCACGGAAGCCGGTCCCATCAATTTTCACAGTTTTGACCTAATTTGCACAATTGCTCGTATTAGGTCCAAAACTCATCCAAACACTTTGGATTTTCATGAAGTGATCGTCAGATGGTCACGTTACAACCCAGGGTCAGTTTCATGACTCCATGGTCGGTCCCTCGCCTCATCATAATTAATTAGGTTTTCTCACCTAAGGCTCAGAGGAGTATTTTGAATAAATGATTAAGCCAGCATTTAATCATTCTTTCATCAAAAAAATCGTCAACTCTTCAGGAGTTCTTTGTATTTGCTCACGTGAGCATATGGACACTACATGGTTGATCCACGGTCCCATATAGTCGCTCCCTTCTCCGTCCCATGGTTAAACTTCTGACGAACCACGAATGGATCATCAATTGATCAAATTAGGGTTTCTGAATCCAAGGATCATCATTCTAGATTCCAACCTTAATAATTTTACGACGACCTCATGGTCATTAATCTTATTAATTATGCTCGGTTCAACGACCAATATTCCAATTGATATTTTTGGTACGCTGCCAATAATCCATCAGATGAGCAACACATGCTCAGACGATCAAATATTCAACAATTCATCACATGAGCAACACTTGCTCATATGATAAATATTTTCTCAAACCAAGGAATATTGGTTCAACAATCAATATTTAACGATCCTTCGAATGAGCAATACTTGCTAACTTCATCGTAAGAATTATACCTCTGTCTCATGACATGTTCAATTCATGAGTTTCAGAACATCATGTTCGACACTCAGCAACTACATGGACTCATTGTCCCACCAAACCACGAAGTCATCAATTGACTAACATACCACGAGACGTCAATCGTGTCACTTTGGGAGAATATCACTTAGGGTTTTGGTCTGGCGGTCTACGACACGTGTGTTCAAACACACGATGGAATGTGAGCAAGTCGTGCAATCAGTTGAAGGAATTCACGAGGTAGTGGGTGGAAAATTGACCAGGTCTTCACACGTTGAGCAACTGGTTTCAAACACGATCTCCACTTCCCCACTCCTTGATTCCATCAACAATCAGAATATCCCGGAGACAATTCCGACCTCCAACACTGATGGTGGTGACATTACTCCTCCTCACGCCGAAGGTCATCCGCTGTCTGGACGACACCCTTAAGCATTCAGAGGAGATCCACCACCTACCATTGTTGATCTTATCAAAGCGCATGAGACTCTTGCAAAGAATCAGACTGACATGGCTTCTACACAGAAGGAGCTGTGTAATTATCTCAAAACTCTTACTGACAAGATGTCGGAGAGGACTCAAGATAAGGAGAAATCCTCAGACGACGATCCTGAAGTAATTCCAATCCATACAGTAAAAGACGACGAAGTCCACAAAACTGCTGCAGACAACTCATCAGCGAAGGGATCATCGAATTTTATCACTCGCGAGGATCTGGAGCACCTTTTGGAGAACTGTGGAAAAGACAAAACATCGCATGTCCATCGTCATCAACCTCCTTATCCTTCCGCTACACAGAGGATTCCACTCCCCAAAGGTTATGTTTCTCCAACCTTCACCTTATATGATGAAACTGGCAATGCTAGGGAACATGTCTCTCTTTTTCTCGAATCCCTGGGAGAACATGAACATAATCATGTCGTTCGTCTCAAGGAATTCTCAAAATCTCTGAAAGGCAGAGCATACACCTGGTATAACAACATCGCACCAGGGACTATCAACAATTGGGGAGAAATGGTTAACACATTCTACATGAAATACTTCTTCGTATCATAACAAGTCACCCTCTCCGACCTTGGAAGGATATTTCAGAGGGTCAGTGAAAATCCCAATGATTATGTGAAAAGGTTCAGAGTCCAAGCCATGGATTGTCATGACCCAAACGTCACGGAGCAACAACTGGTGGACTTGTGCATCAATGGAATGCTCCCGGTCTACAGGGACTTGCTGGAAAACCTTCGATTCCAGACTTTCTCAGAGCTTCACGAAGCTGCGAAGAGGTCGGCAACCACTGCACCCGCTCTTTTGGAAAGAGCAAAGTCTACAAAGACTGAGGATTCAAAAGACACTCGAGGAAGCAGGCGTTTGATCAACAAGCAGTACAACCTGCAACCTTCAACAAATGCTGTCGCGGAAGGTAGTAAGCGAAAAACAGAACCACAGCACAAGCAGACTTCCTCCACCCCTTCAAAGGCACACAAGAAGGAGAATTCGAAAATCCCTCCTCAGCATACAGAAAATTCAGAAGCACCTGATTTTCCCTGTTCAATGGAAGAAGTTAATGAACTACTCGATGCCTGGATTCAAGATGGTGCAATCAAATTGCCTTATGTCAAGAAGGAACCAACTGAATAGGCCATGGAAAATCCTCGGTATTGCCGCTTCCATAGATACGTCAGCCATCCCACAAGTGATTGCAAAATTTTGAAGCGCATATTCAAAGAAAAGGTCGAATCAGGAGAGCTCAACCTGGGGACTGAGGGAGTGCACAAAAATCCTCTCCCAGTCAGAACTTTTACCATCTTTGAACCTCCTGTCAAGGAAGCGGTCCAATCTCTGATCGAACATGTCTGCGAGTTGTTGTATCTTTCGAAACCTCAAAGTAAAGACATGTTTGATGCACTGAACCACATCGTGTCCGGAAAACGTCTGCTGATCCAAGAAACCACCACCGAACCTTCAGCCACCGACGAAGAAATGTACGACTGGGGACTGCTCACCACAGTGCACATTAAAGGAAATGAGTTCAAAAGGGCGTTCGTCGATGTTGGTACCGCTGTCAACATCATCCCTTTGAAAACTCTCAGAGCTGTCGGTATTACTCGACAGGAAGCCACCCATGCTCCCATAGCAATTAGGGACCACAAAGGAATCTCCAGAGACGCATACGGCTTCATCACTCTCAAAGTTACGGAAAGATTGATCTGCACTGAGGCTAAGTTTTTCATAATCCGGGAAGACCCTGGATACGACATGGTCCTTGGAAGAACTTGGATTCATGCCGGAAGGATAACGATGCCTTCAACACATCCTGTCATCGACAAGGATTCCGAATCGGAAGACGAAGCAGAGGACGCACCACCATTTGAGCATCTGGAAGAAGTAAAAACTCTGATGGGACTTACGCAGGAACTTGGAGAAAATCCACACACCTTTGTCAGAAGGTTTCGAGCTCAGGCAAGTCTTATTCCTCCTCATGCTCCAATATTACCAATGTTCAAATACGCTACTATGGTCCAGGGACTTCTCCCCATAAACAATTTAGCAGTCATCAAAAGCTATGAGTGGGTAACTTCACCTCACCAATATTACACTCAATGGTTGGGTTCAGAACTTCCTCAAATCGGTCACCCCATCGAGAGGTTTATTGCTGAAGATATGGATAAGCATGATCAACACTATGCTGGATACTCTCTTCCGCGCAAGTGTCCATATGGGCCAGAATCATGGAATTCCATCAAACAGGGAATTCCGAATCAGCGGAAGATATTCAAGGCACGATCGACCAAACCTAACAAGTTTCATGAAGGGGACCTGGTTCTTAAAGCACTTCAGCACGGTTTTCATTCCACAAGGAACTCCAATTGGGAAGGACCATTCATGGTCGCTAAGTCCGTCGCCGGAGGATACTACAAATTGATCAACACGGATGGCAGAACCCTACCAGTAATTCACGAAAATTGGCTCAAGGCGTTTATCTGAAATTATTGGACATTTAAGGTATTGGGCGTTCGAAGCATTCATGGCGTTTGGATTTAACATTTAGGATTTTCTTTCATTTGAATTTCAATTCCTCCGAAACATTTGCAATACTTTCAATCAGTATTTGAATTCAGCAATTTATCAAAATTTAGTTCATATTTCGTAAAAGAAAATCTCTATCAAATATACAAGAAAATCCTTAACCATCAGTCAATCCAAAACCATCTAAATATCAAAACCCAAGTATAAACCTCACATCTCTCAGAAGTTCAGAAGTTCAATAGATCAGCAAGAAAAGGCTTTCGCTCATCAGCATCCTTCAAGATTTGCAAAGCCGCCCTCTCATTGTTCAACTCCTCGGTCAGCTTGGAAATATTGTCCTCCTTCTCCTTCACAGCATCATTGGGAAAGGGTATGTTCTTCTCACATGAATCCTTGATAACGTTTATTTGCTTACGAAGCCATTTCACGTTGAGGCCAAGTCTTTCTGAATTCTCCAAGTTAAACTCCCAATCAAAGAGTATATTTGGAGTCACGGTATTCCTGGGTCTCGTATGCATATCACTCACGACACGCAAGATAACGCCTACTTGCATGGTTAAATCATAAGCACGCCCAGGGTTCCTGTCAACGATCATATGGCCAAAATTCTTCCATATCGTCTCGTACAAGCGTGCATACCCAATGGGAACGTTGAATCCACCGACCAGTTCATGATACGGGAGTGAAGTGTTAAATGGAGGATCGAAAGCAACCCCTGCAGTTGGATATTCATACACTATTATACGGTTCTCAGTCACTGGAGCGGCTTCCACGACCAAAGCAACAGTTCCTTCGGTATTCTCCACTGTTATCTCAGTTTCTTCTATCACTGAGGCAACAACCATCTGGTTTTCCATAACATCAGCAGCAACCTTCTCATGGCCTCAAAGTGCAGGGATGTCCGTGTCTTCATCAATAACTTTGGAAGGGTTAGAGTTGTCATCATTGGCTCCAGTATCCTCAACTTCAGTATTTAGCACCTAATACGAAGATTACATGAGGTTAGAGTCACGAAGCCAAAGGAGATTATGAAACACAGTATACACGCAAGGAAATATCATCAAAGTTCATCATACTACATTCAAGGCACGAGCAAATAACATGAAAGTCATGAAAAAACATTTTACGATGAGTCCGTCTGAAGAAACTGAACTCTTCCCTGTACTAAGAGACGAACTTGGAGCAATATACAACGAATCTGAGGATGGGTCATATGCCATTCTCTTCGTATGGATGTCCTATATGATATGTCAAAATTTCATGACAATCCAATGAACGAGCGAGTAGACGTGGCCAAAATATCAAGTGATGCGCAATCTGAAAAAGTTCTAGAAGTCTCCTGGAAATTTACTATTTCGCCCTTTTCAGGCTCTGAACATGCTCAAAACTTAAAAAGCTTCTTAACTAAAGCTTGGAAATTTTTCGGGCTTGAATTTGTCATGCAGATCATCAAAATCCGACTCCGGACGAAGATTCTACAGCATTTCTACTAAAAAGCTGTGTTCTGAATTTTCTGAAGACGAAATTCGACTAAGTTTTCATATATTCACATGGGTTCTCATTCATTCATTCACAAGTCAGCACTTTTATACTTATATGAAGAATATACAGGATATATACTTACTTGAGGAGTCTCCAAAGTGTCCAAGGGGTTGGAATTGTCCACATCAACGACAAGAGGAACATCACTTCCATCCGGCTCCGAATCTTGGGAATTACCTCCATTCCCATTCCCAGAGGAAGATTGAGTTCTAGAATTCTCCATATCCATGACGACATCCTCCTGTACACGTCCTTTACAATCAATATTTTCATCTATGAAGCACCACATTTGAACATGTGAATAAATACTTACAGTTTCTTCGTCACTCAAATCAGCGATTGCTTGTCCAGTAGCAGAAAATTGAAGACCTTCAAGACTTGATGGAGTAAAATTTTGCAATAAAATTAACAACATTGGCTTCATGATTCTAATGTTAATAGCAATGAAAGTTACGGTGAGAAATATTGGGAACTCACCAAAGAACGAACTCGGGACTTCACGGTATTGGGTAACAGCTTATAAATTTTGTTCCTTCCTTCTCCGCCGTGAACAACTTCTCCAATATCTGAAAAATCTGCATGGATTCGAGGTCTTACGCTACGACCGTCCTGTAAAGAATTCAATAACATGATCAGAATACAGTTACCATGGTTTCATAAAAGATATGTGGAGAATCTTACTTGAGAACATCCTGGAGATAGTTCTCGTTTATCACCAGAAAGGTACTTCAGTCTTGGTCGACCAGAGATCATCTCAGCAGACGGAGGAATCTTCACTGGAAGCTGACTAACTGTCATGAATTCATGCAACCTCTCAAATTGTTGATGCCAGAATTATATATAACCTGGGGTTACATATGAAAGTCTATCAGAACCAGGAAACCAGTAACTACTTCCTTCCACGTGAGTGTGATCTAAACGAGACACAAGCTGATCAACTGATGGTTTCCTTCTCCGGGTAGTTGGAACACATTGATCCATACCCATTTGTCGAGCCGCCCTATCAATGTTATATTCTTCTACGGCCCACTCTCCATACATAACGGATAAAAAGTGACCAGGAGTACAGCTCAACATGAAGGATCTCTCACCATCATTCGGGTTAGAACCAGATTTCAGAGTCGTGCTCTCTCCAGTATTGAAAGTCGTTGGTTGAGAAACATAATCAGGAACCGACACCCACGGACGAAAGTCGAACTCCGATTCTTCATCCAACACATCAATGAGGCGTGCTTTAGACCGAGGCTGCTTTGTAGACCAACGCATGATTCGGGCATTATCTTTCTCGGCGAAGATGTGAGGGGCATCCGTATTTGGTCCTTGCAGGATATTACGTGGGATAGGCGCGCAATTCTTGAAGTGGTCCCACATCAAAGCTTGAAGAAACATCGTGTTGACATAACACTCAATCTTCATGAAGCCATTCGACACGCTGGAATCTAACACCAAGGAGTCTAAGTTAGAATACAAGGAACCCAGGAATAAGCTACCTATTGGGATTTGCTCACCTTGAGCCATCTTAATAGCAAAAGGGATTACGAAAGGCTTCAACAAATGTCCACTGTCTTCGAATATGTCTCTGGATAACCATAAGCATAAGAAAGCGTCAATAGGTAACATACCGGTGATGGGACTATCAGAAACTTCATTCCTTGGCCACCAACGTGTCAACCAATGGGCATAACAACCTTTACTACCAGACGCCTTGTTCACTTCTTCCATCGCAGCTGTCAGAGTGTCAAAAACCACTTTTTCCTCATCCGAAAGACCTCCAGAGAAATTACCTGTAATCGGGAGATGCATCAAAGCAGCCACATCTTCTAAGGTAACAGTAAATTCTCCCCATCTACATATGAAGGTATGAGTGGGAACACACCAACGGGCCAGCAAAGCCATGATACTTTTCACATCATGATTAATAGAAAAGTCTCCAGAAGCTTGAATAGCTCTCGTCACTTGCGCCTGGTTGAGCATAGCCCTGACATGAGGGAAACCAACATATGCCTTGCCCATCCAGAAATTTTTTCCAAAGGGCATCGAGAAAGCTTAAACTCTATGGTCGATGCAAGGAAAAGCCCTCGTTCGAGACAAATCCGTATTACCATCTTCGGGGTCACCAATTTCTTTTGAGTCACAGTCCTAGGGTTGATCAGAAGACGATATACTGGGGACTTGAGATATGCTTCAGCTCCTTTTGGATCCTCCTCAAAGAATGCGTCGTCTATATTCGGAATGTTCTTCACGCTAGTGGCATCCTCCTCTTCTTAACCAATGGAGGTCTCGTCCATGCGTGCCTCATCCCTGGAGATGTCATCATCAGAATGCGATTCGTCCCTTGAAGTAGCGTCGGCTGAAGAATTGGTCATTTTGCTAAAACAACTGTAAAGTCCACATTACATTCTACTTCAATATGTTGTCCAGACACGAATCAAGGAAATACGTCAAAAATGGTAACTCTTAACTCTTACCTTTTGTACTTCCACTAACAATAGTGATAGTAACGGTAGAGTTAACACCTCAAAATCGTTCGTCTCTTCAAAAACTGCAAAAACGAACGAAACTTTATTAATTTCGAAACTGATTTTTCATAAAATCACAGACACAATTTTCATAATGTGAACATTCACACAACTGACCTATGAAGTTCATAACAATACAATATTCTATCATAAATATATTGTCTATCTTTGAAGAATCCTCAAAACCCACGTTTTGATTTTTCGAAAAAACAACAATTAATGCAACTTGCATACATAAATTCTCAAGGATTTTATCTAACGAAAACAAACTCATGCAAATAAAATATATCATCATACTTTGCACAGTATATGTCACGGCTGCATATATATATAACTATTTTTCCTTCGTATCGTCATTATTTGTCTTTAAAACGAAGGTTTATTTCAAAAAATATTGTGAAAGCTCACATCTCATACATATGATAAAGTGTTATATTTACATGAAAGCTCATAAGCAAAATTTTATCACTGGACACAAGTTCATCATACATATTTTCCTTCGTGTCGTCGTTATTTGTCTTTAAAACGAAGGATTATTCCGATTTCATGAAAATTCACTTATTTTATGATGAAACCTGGGTATACATGAAAGCTCATACACTAAGTTTTATCACTGGACCTAGTTTCATATTTTAAAAAAAAAAAAAAAAATCTCTCTCAAAAATCAGGAATTATAGTTAGTTTTCAAAACTAACGATCGAACGGACGTTTTCAAAAACGAAGGTTTTTCATAAAACTCACACCAATTGTATACACATGTATATGATTTCAACATGATCACTTCATGAAATTCAT
The DNA here is from genome assembly GCF_003573695.1 of Papaver somniferum. Classification (NCBI taxonomy): domain Eukaryota; kingdom Viridiplantae; phylum Streptophyta; class Magnoliopsida; order Ranunculales; family Papaveraceae; genus Papaver; species Papaver somniferum. The sequence goes on from NC_039360.1 coordinate 75,448,957, forward strand.
GTAAACAACAGCAAACATCAAAAAAAAAAACATCATGTAAAAACGTACCCGGAAATTGGCCGACGGCGGCGGCAAGTGGATCGAGCGGCGGGGGAAACTCAACTTCTCCTGCTCGCGAAGATGTAGAGGTGATGAAGAGCTGGTCGTGGAGTTTAAAAAAAGGGATTAATCCCTTTTATACCAATTTTTATTTCCAAAACCTAATTTTCTAAGGATTTCCTTATTGGGCCCGACCCGCGAATCCTAACCGACCACGGACTCGTCGTCCAAACCAGCAGTTCAACACCAATTTATGCTCATCAAACGACGCTCCAATCATGACATTGAAGCGTTCATCAAGTCGTGGTTTGCTCATGCTCTCTAAATCCGGTAACGTCTCAACCTACGACTAAGTTCAATTACTGGTATTATTATTTATGGCCGGAAAATCACCATTTAATGCTGACTGAGGAACACAACTTTCCTCAGTAAGCAGGGGACTTAATGTAGATGGTGGATTTTCGACAAAGGTTAAAATCGTAAACTCATAATTATACGAAGCTCTGATTCAGCAATCAGACATGAGTATCGAGACACGGCTCTCTCATCGAATTCTCAACGGAGAGTACTTTCTCTCAGAGTACATGTAGATATGTAGTCTCACGACTGGACAACGACATATCTCATGAATACTGAATACTTTCAGTGATTATTTCTATATAGTATCACGAGATGGACTGCTCCTAGACAGCTTGCTCTGCTAGTATAGAGCGATAACGTCTTCAGGAACAAACAACAAGTTTGCCCTGACTATATAAAGGATATGACTTACCGACAAGCTCATATCGGGATAATTAATGCTCCTAGACATCTTTCTCTGCTAGTATAGAGCCACAAAGTTAATTATTCCTAATTAAAATTGCTCATACTCCATGGTCGAATCCACGACTGGTCCCATGGAATGGCAATAAACAATTGTTCTGATTCTATGATCGAATCCACAGCTTGATCTCATAGAATAACAATAACTATATTATCTCATTACTCCAATTTCATGATCGAATCCACAACTGGTCTCATAAATGGTAATAGATAAATCTTAATTACTCTGATTCTATGGTCGAATCTACGATGCCATGGAATGGTAACACTCACTTTATTATTCTGAATTCGTAGTCGAATCCTCAGCTGATCTTATGAATTAATAATAAACATCTTATTACTCAGTTTTGTGAATTATTCTCCACCGAATTCCACAATTAGTAATAAATAATCAACAACCGGGCGTCTGAGCTACCTCTAAGTAAGCCCCGATTCAAATGGTGAAGGTCTATTCAACGACAATACACTAACAGTCACCGCACGAACGAGTATTTCAAAAATACAACGAAACGATGAACCTATGCAAAATAGAAAAGAAAATAATAAATAATTAAAAAATATTGACCAGGGTGCTGGGAGCACGTACACGCGACCGACCGACAGTGTCGTGGTCAATCCCACGCCAGTTTTATATTTTTAATGCATTTTTATTATTTTCCATGATTTGATGAAAATTCTCTCATTTTATCAAATCTCCTTCGTCTCGAGGAAACTCCTCGGTTTCATGGTACTTCCATAAATCCAAAAAAAATAATATAAAATTAAGGAAAGGAGTGAGGGGCGTGACCATTGGCCAACCGGCCATGCCTTGGTCCCAACCGGCCCCACACCCCACGGTTCCTTATTATTTTATTATTATTATTTCTCTAATTTCATGAAAAAACTCCTTGATTTCATGGTATTTTTGCACAAATTATCATATAATAATAAATAAAATAAAGTTATGAAAAACTTGTGGGACCGGGCCACTAGACGGCCGGCCATGCCCTAGCCGGTCCCACACGCCCTTTGCTTTATTATTTTATTATTATTTATCCTATTTTTCCTTGAATTCATCAAATTCCTTGATTTTATGGTATTTCTCTCAAATTAGGAAAAATTCCCTCAAATCATCAAAAATACCTAAAAAAATATTAAAAAATTATGAAAAACTCGCGGGACCGGTCCATAGCCAGCCGACCATGCCTCCATGGTCCCACACGACCGTGTTTTTTATTATTTTAATATTTTGCTTCCATGAACTCATGAAAACTCCTTCAATTCATGGAAACTCCCTAAATTCATCAAATTTCTCAAAATTCATGAATTTTTCATAAAATCATCAAAATATTATAAAATTAAGGAAAAGGCACCACGGGTCCGTGGTCACGACCCGCCGACCATGCATTGACCACGGAGGTCCCACGCCTCCTCATTCCTTATTTTATAATTATTTTTCATCATCTCATGGTGTTTTCATCAGTTTCGTCGAAACCCTAATTTTGGCATATTTTCTCGAATGGATGCTCAACTGCACGCCAGAAAATATCAAAATTCTTAGGAATGAGTCGCGGACGCCTAGAGGACACGAGCACGCTATCTTGACCGACCAAGATTGTCTCTTTGGCTCACGGAAGCCGGTCCCATCAATTTTCACAGTTTTGACCTAATTTGCACAATTGCACGTATTAGGTCCAAAACTCTTCCAAACACTTTGGATTTTCATGAAGTGATCGTCAGGCGGTCACATGACAACCCAGGGTCGGTTTCATGACTCCATGGTCGGTCCCTCGCCTCATCATAATTAATTAGGTTTTCTCACCTAAGGCTCATAGGAGTATTTTGAATAAATGATTAAGCCAGCATTTAATCATTCTTTCATCAACAAATCGTCAACTCTTCAGGAGTTCTTTGTATTTGCTCACGTGAGCATATGGACACTACATGGTTGATACATGGTCCCATGTAGTCGTTCCCTCCTTCGTCCCATGGTTAAACTTCTGACGAACCATGAATTAATCATCAATTGATCAAATTAGGGTTTCTGAATCCAAGGATCATCATTCTAGATTCCAACCTTAATAATTTTACGACGACCTCATGGTCATTAATCTTATTAATTATGCTCGGTTCAACGACCAGTATTCTAATTGATATTTTTGGTACGCTTCCAATAATCCATCAGATGAGCAACACATGCTCAGACGATCAAATATTCAACAATTCAGCACATGAGCAACACTTGCTCAGATGATAAATATTTTCTCAAACCAAGGAATATTGGTTCAACAATCAATATTCAACGATCCGTCGAATGAGCAATACTTTCTCACTTCATCGTAAGAATTATACCTCTGTCTTATGACATGTTCAATTCATGAGTTTCAGAACATCATGTTCGACACTCAGCAACTACATGGACTCATCGTCCCATCAAACCACGAAGTCATCAATTGACTAACATACCACGAGACGTCAATCGTGTCACTTTGGGGGGATATCACTTAGGGTTTTGGTCTGGCGGTCTACGGCACGTGTGTTCAAACACACGATGGAATGTGAGTAAGTCGTGCAATCAGTTGAAGGAATTCACGAGGTAGTGGGTGGAAAATCGACCAAGTCTTCACACGTTGAGCAACTAGTTTCAAACATGATCTCCACTTCCCTACTCCTTGATTCCATCAACTGTTACACTTCATGGAGTCATGGTGTCTAAAATTCCAGCAATATAAATAAGTCTCTGAATCATGATTGAATCAGCATCAACGGTATCATCAATATCACATCTCATCGACAACACGAGATCATCAACTCATCAATTGATCAACTACTCTCAATTAAGCAATTTCAATCATTCAGAGCTTATCATCTTCAGAATTCATACACCCACAATCTTTGATTACCATTGATTCCACACATTTCTCAGCTTCCCTCCTACAGATCAACCCATCCTATCTTGTGACCGAATTTACTCTGGAACGGTCATTGTCTTGATTTAGGCCGGAGTACTACAGATTGATCTCTCGAATCTAAAGAACCCCCTTTGTAGCGGTGCATCTGTGTGAGGTTTAACATTTCGCTTGGTTCGAGGAGTCTCCTCCGTACGGTCGTCTCCTCAATTCCTTAAAAACCAGCAAATCGTTTTTCCCCATCCACAATCTCGAGCAAATCTTAGAGAAGATAGTACTCAATATGATAGAACAAAGTAAGATCAAAACACCCAACTACAAATAAAATAGTAAGGTATGGCTTCAGAATCCCAGTGAAGTCTTTTAGTCGTTAACCTATAATGGTTTTAGGAAAAACCTAGGTTAAAGGAGAATTGACTCTAGTCGCAACTAGTATCATACAGGAGGTGTGGGGATTAGGTTTCCCAGTTGCTAGAGTTCACCTGTATATAGTCTTCAAATCAGGGTTTGCAATCAATGTTACCTTGGTAGCAAAGCATTCAATATTCACCGTCAGATGAAAACCTGATTAGATTCAAGCAAATATATTTCAACTGTTAGATTTTCTTAGCTTGTTACACACAAATGAAAAGTACCTTCATTAGATATGGGTAACCGTACCTAAACGTGTACACTTAGTTGGTTCAACAATAGTTAACCGAAGTTAGCCATATGAAACACTTTCATATCAACCTTGTTCATCTTAATCAAAACTAGTTCAAATGACTCAAATGAAACTAGTTATGGAGTTGTTCAATTGTTTGTATTCTCATAGAAGTATACAAGACACAATTGAAGGAAAATCGGTTTTGATTCGCTCGAATCAATTCATGAACATTATAGCCACGGTTTGCAAAGATTACATTCCTTAATACATAAATGTATTTGTTCATGAGTATGTAAATATACTTAACCGATATTAGAACTTAACCCACTCAGGTATACAAACGGGTAGGCATACCTAAGTTCCCGGTTTTGGTCTTGTTCGCCAGTATTCAAATGGGTACGCATACTGTTGTTCATGACCGAACTCAGTTGAAATCAGTATGCATACGGGTATGCATACTATAGTTCCCGGACTTGAACTGTTGAATCAGTATGTATACGGGTATGCATACTAAATTCCCGGACTAGGAATTCACTTGCAACAGTTAGCATACAAGTACGCATACTGTGATATATCCAACCAATGTTTAGTTGTTCTAAAATCTATTTTAATCATTGAAACATTCTTGGAAGACGAGAATAGTTGTCTCACACAAAATATTAGCTTCAAAGCAATTTTCAAATGATTAATAAGAAACATTCCGAGTCTACATCAAATGATTGTCTCACACAAATCATGTAAGATGTTACCAGGCCATTTTCACATGATCATCTTTTGACTTTCGTCAATAATAAAAGATGGACTTGGTTAAAGCAAAAGCTTACCAGCACATAGTTCGAGAAAGATATAAGCGGGTTAAACTCAGCTCGAAATATCAAATGTGTATAATGTAAAGTCTATATAGTTATACGACTTAGTCTCAATAAGAGATAAAATATAATAGACTTCTAAGTGATAGATGAGTTTAAGTCTCCACATCCCTTTTGTTGATGAAGTTCCTCCAAGCTCCCCTTAGTAGATCTTCGTCTTCAATCAATGAACCTTGTCAAGTATAAAGCTCAACTACACATTCTATCCTAATCCGAGACATATCTATAAGTAGACTAGAAATCAATACTTATAATTTTGACAACTAAACTTGACAAACAAGCTTGAGATAGCAACGTTTGCGAGTTTGATCGAGCAGTTCTCTAACATTTTATACATCGACTTTGAATGCTTAGGCCTCTTATAAGGTCATCTGAATCCTATTCTAGATAAATTTGATGCTAAACTTTCTCATTTGGGAAAAATATCTCTCTCTAAAGGTAGTAAACTCACACTTTTGAAGTGTGTTCTCTGTACTCTACATATGTTCCATTTTTCCATATTCAAGGCTCCAATTGCATACACAAATCTACTTGGTAAGAAAAAGAGAATTATTTTGTGGGATCATAATGGTGCCATTTAATGTTCATATCTAGTAAGATGGAAATTATTTGTGCTCCCAAAGCAAAAGGAGGTTTAGAGGTCCTAAATCTTAGATGGTGAACTTAGCTTGCTTTATAAGTATTGGATGGCGTTTTGGGGTTAATAACAATCACTTATGGTATAAGATTATTGCATAAAAATATTATGCTCAAAACTCTCATTGGTTCAGGCTCTTATAGTGGTATCTCTGGCTTCAAAAATACTGCAGAGACTAGTCAGGATAAACAACAATTCAACTTTTTCTATTCGTTATGGTGCGTAAGTGTCATTGTAGCATGACAAGTAGATCAGTGATAGTTTAATGCTAGTTTATTTTCTTGACATTTTTAAACTAGAGAAGCATAGGTTACCTTTGCTAACTATATTATAACTGGAGGAAATTGACACTTTGACTTTAATCAAAGATTGGTTAATTATGAAGCTAATCATTTTGTAAGTCTACTTTTGGTAATTGGTTGTTTTCCTATCTTCTTGATTATGTTCCCTATACAAGAACGTGATTTGTTAGTAGTACCTGTGTTTTCTTGGTTAAGTCTATTTAGTCAAAGCTAGTTGAGAATTTAAGTCTATTTACTCAAATCTAGTTGTGAACACGTAAATCACGTAGGCATCTATATGTTCACAAACAATATTAAAACTCTAGGTACCAACTCGTGCTGATAATACAATGGCATTGATTCCTTGGCTCAAAACCTTCGGGTTTATCATAGCCTCATCTAAGAATACTGCGAGTGGCGTTTACGCAAGGGGAGATAAAGAAAACGAAGCATAAAAGTAAAACTCATGAAGCGTTATACAAATATAAAGTGCTGAAGTGTAAATGAGACCGGGATTTACGTGGTTCAGCACTAAGGCCTACATCCACGGGGTTGTTGTTTCACTATGTACTTGATGGTTACAAAGATAGTCGAGTGACTTTGTAGTTTACATTGGTCTATCTATTGTAAAGGACTAACTTACACTTACAATCTTTTCTATCTCTCCTTCCCCCCTTTTTTCCATCCCTTTACTCTTGGTGGAGAGGGGGTATTTATAGGGTTAGAGTGTGGAACCCATCTCTGAAGGCCGTTGGAACCTTATCTTCTTGTGTTTTGTGTCCATCACGCAGGGGTCTTCGTTTGTAACTTCATCACGCAGAGTCATCCTCGTTCGTTCCACGGGTGGATCGACACGTATGCTGCTCATAGTGTTTAATGCGGGTAGTTGAGGCGCCTGCTCGTGTCAGGCAAGTGTTCTCTGCATCTGTCGCGTCTATGTCAGTACATCTTCTCTCCATCGTTGATCTTGGCTTCTTTTGGGGATGAGATAAAGTAACTCTTTGGGAGTTATTTGGTGCTCCGCAGTACAGCGTGTTACCGGAACATCCTTTAACTTCTGCCCTTAGATTTGCTCGGGCAACGATCCAACGTCGGCGGGATGGGCATCTTGGTTTTGGGCACATGTCATCATGCTTTGATGACTTTGTCCGCATGCTCTCCACGTATGTTCCTATATACACGTGTTTGATGATGAAATATGTGCACACAATTTGCCCCTTTTCTTCGGGCTTGAGTGTTTAGCGGGAGCATTGAAGAAAATAGTCGTTACATATTCTTCCTCTCTCCTAATAACTTCTCCTAGATACTTGGGCATGTTTCTTTATTCGTGCATTAATTGCTCATTTAATGGGCACGTTTCCCATTCCTCTCTTAACTTCCTCCTCTTTCTTTCGAGTATATTAAGGAAGAGAGAAAAATTAATTTCATTCTCTCCGTCTTCATTCCTTGTTCTTCAGCCCTTAAATTCTCTGTCGGTCTTCATTTAAATTCTCTGTCATTCTTCAGTCCTTAAATTCTCTCCGCCTTAGCATTAATCACACTTGCCTCCTCTTTATTTCTGATTTGTTCTTTCTGCTGCTGTTTTTGCTGGTAAGTTTTTTCTTTTCTTTGTTTCCATTGTTTTACGCTATGTTGATTTGTAAATTTTCTGCTATTGTTGTCCCTTGTTTGTGATGAAGAACTTCTTTTAATGCTTGCATGCTAGTTTTCCCCTGTTCTTCGTCTTAAATCAAGGAGGCCATTGTTTTGCTTGAGCCTTTCAGGGTAGTGATTTAGGGAGTTTCGAGCATGTATGCTAATTTTAGGGTTTCTGCGTTATCGTGTGTGGATTGCTATTTATGTGTATTTTTTGATCTTATGATGTCCTTGTGTTTGTTTTTGACTTGTTTATGATTAATCTTTTCGCAACCATGTCTGACCGTCCGCGGCTTCCTTATCAGACTCCTGGTTCTGGTCTATTGAGATCTCCTCCGCGTAGAGAGTCTCAAGATGATGTTCGTAGAAATCGAGTTTCTTCTGGGGCGAAGGCCTCATCTTCTAGGGAAGAGGTTCCTTCGACAAATCCTTCTGGGTCTCGATGAGTTGTCGATCGCGCGGTGTCTCGTCCTCGTGATGATGTTAGGAGTATGCAGCCACCGACTCGTGTTGTCGCTTTTGATGTTCCTCCTCTACGTTCTGTAGAGCCCGAGCGTCATCTGCCGCCCCCTCCTATAAGTTCTTTTAAAGGGAAGAATACCAAAGGTGGTGTTCCGAGGGCTGAGTCTTCAAAAAATCCTTCTTTGAAGAGAAAGGCTTCCGAGGCTTTCATTGGTTCATCCGGTCCCGCCGAGGAGGATGAGGCTGCCCCATTGATACGCAGCATTTCGGTCAGCAAGAAAAAAGTAACGTTCAAGCATATTGATCTCGAAATATTCAAGTAAAAGCATGAGCTTAAAGCCTTCGAGGTTCGTTTCTATGTCCCTGAGGATGATATTACTTATGAGCTTATCTCAAGGTATGAGTTCGATGAATTTCATTTGTTGACTACGGTTGGAGCGTTCGAAGATGGTCTTATGCTGGCGTTATACAAGTCAGGTGATTCCTTCTACTATGACGTTCTTGCTAGTCGTGAAGGCTCTTCCACCAATACTCACAGCCGTTCTGTATCGCAACTATCGGGGAATTATCTCCGTGCACTGAGGGAGTGCTATCTGCGGAGTAAGGGAGAGACGACAATGACTTGTTACCTTCCCAATCCTACGGAGAAGGAATGGTATACTCCTGAGAATTTCAATAACTCCTTCGGTGATTACGTCAATAGTAGGAACCGTAAGCCGTGGAGTGTTAGCCTTCGGAATCTTGCTGCTCCTCGGGGCGAAATTCGTCTGTTAAATGAGGTCAGCGATGCCAAGCTGAAGTATGTTCCCGGCACGGAAGGGTCTAGTCAGAGGAAACTTTTTCCGGCACGCGAGAGGATCAAGCGCGACCATGACTACGAGTGGCACGCTACCGTTATCGAAGTTGTTGGTCCTTGGGAGTACGGTTGGATTCCCGGTCCACGCGGTTGGCGTCCTACTGAGAGTAGCAGGCCACGTGAATCTCCTCCTGCTCGTTATGGAGATTTCTGTCCCTGGCGTTTAAACTTCTCAGGTATGAATTTTCCTTATGCCCTTGACGTCGTTGAGGGAGACGAGGAGGAAGGTTCTGGTGCTATACTTCCACCGAGGAGTGCCTCGACTGCCCAGGTATGCGGTTTCTAGCTGCGCTTTTCCTTCTTTAGAAATTCAACTGTTCGGGGAAAAATAACTCTTTTTATGGTGTTGGTTCAGGTGTCGAAGAAGAAAAATATTAAGTCGAAGCAGTCTTCTACCATTGTGATGGGTGAGGCTGAGGCTCATGAAGAAGTTACCAGTCCGGTGAACGAAGAGTTTGCTGAGGATGAGGAGATTACAGATGGGGAGGAACGTACTGATACTTCCCCTCTCAATGTCGAAGAAGAGGTCCGTGCGGGTCATGATGGTGATGAAGGGAGAAACAACGTCGTGGTAGCTGATGGCGGTGTTAATGGTGATATTTCTGTCCCTGCTGGTGATGCCGCGGATACTCTCCCCACCCTTTCTCAAGAGTTTTCTTTTGACCGGATGTATTCCACAGGGGAGTTCTTCGACGATGCCCTCGATTTTCCTGAGGACTTCTCTCTACTTTCCCCCAATGACGATTGGGATGTGCTCGGGGTTGCTGATAATGAAGACGCTGTTGTTCAGGATGGTGGCGCGGAGGAGCATGGTGCGCATGTTGGTGCCGACATTTGTGCTGAAGGGGCCGTATCAGAAAAGGGGAAGTCGGTGATTGATTCGCCTGCCGCGGATCTTCCTCATTCGCCGACATATGAGGGTGAGGACGCCATAATGGATTGGCTCAAGAAAAAGGATCTGCTATTTGTCCCTCATCCCACCCCGGTTATTACTGGTGAAAAGGATTCTGATGCGTATACCCGTCGTATGATGGAAATGTATTCCAAGGCGCGGGTATCTGAGGCCTGGGGAAGAAATTTGAGTGTTCCCGAAGCTACCCTTGTGTCTGAGCCTCCTTCTTCCGTTGCGGATATGATGGCCATAGCCGACGGGTATCAATATGGCTTTCCTCAGCAGCGTGTCTTGGAGGTAAATTTTCGTACATATTTCTTCATGACGATCGAATTCTTCGGTAAAATAATGTTTGTCGTCTTGATGTGTAGATGATGAGGAGTGAGCATTGTAACCACGTGTTGTATCAGTTCTTCAAAGCGAAATCTCTGAAGCTCGAGGCTAAGCTTCGTCACAGAGAAAAGGAATTATCTGCGGCTGAGGTGGAAATTGAAGAGCTGAAGAAAAACCTCAAAGAGAAAGAAAATATGGGTGAAGCGGAGGCTGGTCTTCGTTCAGAGCTTGCAGTCGTTCGCGCCGAGTTAGAACAAACTCGCGGCCAAGTTTCAGCTTTCACAGGTTTGGCTTTTTTCCTATTTTTCCCTCGCAATGTGTCATAATTCCTTCATTACTTAGGGTGTTCTGTCTGAGTCTCCCCACGCTATCTTCAGTGGGTGGCATCCCCGAGCTGATATGGCTCCGCAATGAAAGGGCACGGCAGAAATCTCGTATCAAAGAGCTTGTTGAGAAAATTAAAAGCGAAGACAAAAAGTGGGACGCTCGGGCTGAGGTATGGCGCGCAAGGCATGTTCAGATAGTTGATATGCAGAATCTGTATAACCATGACCGTGCTTTATTCAACGGTACACTGTTGTGGACACGTGAGAATTTGCGGGAATCCCATGAGCGTACTTCCTTGTTGGAGTCTAGGATACAACTTATGGAAGAGGAATTACAAAAGGATCGATCCCTCCCTTTTCCAGGAGTTAAGGATAGTGTGTTGTGTCTTGCCAGAGAAAGGGACAATGCCCGTGCCGAAGCCGATGCTCTATGCAAGGCCCTTGCCGCGTCCCGCGCTGAAGTAGCTCGTCAGGCTGAGTCTGAGAGAAATCTTGAAGTGTGTATGTACAGATTGAGCAAGGGGGTATCAGAGATAAACAAAGAGGTCGACCACCTTCGTCACATGGATTCGATGAAGCAGGTAGAATTAGATGCCAGTCAATTTACTCTCACCAACCTTCAACTAGATTATAAGAAATTATCCGCGGAATATAACCATCTTGATGAAGCGCGAGATGCGGTTGTTAATGAGCATGAAGAGGCTTCGGCTTGTGTCGAAGGTATAACTCTATTTCATCGAGTGTGATTGTGTCTTTACTGTGCTAACTCCCTTGTGTTGTCTTTTTCAGAGCTCGAGGGACAACTCCGCGTTGCAAATGAAAAGCTTAAAAAGGCTCAATCTTCCTTAACGCAGCAGGAAGAACATACTAATCATTTTAAGAGTTTGGCGGTGTCCCGCGAAGAGGCCGTTGGTGCAGCTTCTAAAGAAGTGAATCGTCTGTCTTCATTGTTATCCCAAGCCCAACAGCGGACGATAGTTATTAAGCACAAGTCTCGGTGTCAATTGGCTGAGGAGACAAACAAGATGCTGGAGAAGATTGAGCTTGGCCTTAAGACCGAGCATGGCCTTGTGAAAAGATATCCACGTCGTCCAGTGCCTGCTTCCCTGCCTGGCTCTTCGGGACCCTCGTCTGGTGGGAACGTCCCTTCAACTCTTCGGAACAATCCTGCTGATGTGGTGGCCTCTTCTAAGTAGAGACCGCAGCATCGTTATCCTTCCGTTGAGATTCCTTGTAAATTTTTGGTGAAAAGAGAATATTTTTGGTGTGTATTCCTTGTAAATTTTGGATGTGTATATTTACAATCCATGGCCTTGTTGCTTTTTGTAACCAACCTTTATGAAATGGATCATTTTTTTGATATACCTTCAATATCAGTTTGTTGTTTTATTTTATTCATTGTGATGAAAGACTCTAAAAATATAAGAGGATTTGAAGTGTTTGGGTGCGATCCCGAAGGGAGGTACCTTCGTGATCGGCTTGAGACCTGTCACCCCGCTGGCGAACCCTTGGACAGAGGATTCCAAGATGGTGGGGGCCGAGGAAACGTTCTAGGATATGGGGTTAAAAAATTTACATACACCCATTCCGTCGACCCGTTGCCTTAAGATTGGTTGGGTATCTCTTTCTGTTGGATGCCTTCCCCCTGGTCTTACACTTATGGACACTGACGGGGGAGCCCTGAGAGATTGTAGATTAACTACTTTCCCCAATATTGTCGATAGGTTTAGTTGATATATAGAAAGCTTGTTTGATTGATAGGTTGAGGCCTGCAATTCCTCGTCCAGAGATAGAAACATGTAGAGTGGTCACACTCCCTTATTCTTCTGGTACCCTTCACGCAGTTGCAAGGCTGTGTTGCCCCTATGGGACGTATGGTTTGAGCCACTTAGCATTCCAAGGATGTCGGAGGACTTCGCCTTTCAGATTACGAAGGTAGTAGGAACCGCTTCCCGCAATATCGTGTATTATAAAAGGTCCTCCCCACGCTAACTTTCCCCATCTCTTCTCTCGTTGATACTGTGGGATTGTTCTCAACACATATTGTCCCTCTACAAAATTCCGAAGCTTTACCTTTTTGTTGTACTCCCTTGCAAGTTTTCGTTGGTAATTTTCCATCTTCTGCAATGCTGCTTCCCTTCTTTCTTCTAGGTCGTCCAATCTCTCTAACATCATGTCTGTTGTGAGATTTTTCTCCCACGCTTCGGTCTTTGTGGTTGGCATGAGTATCTCTGTAGGAATGACTGCTTCAGCTCCATAAGTGAGAAGAAACGGGGATTCCCCAGTGGCAGATCTTCGCGTTGTCCTGTATGCCCGTAACACATTGTGTAACTGTTCACACCACCGCCCCTTATGTTCGTCTAATTGTTTTTTGAGGATAAGGGCGAGGGTCTTGTTGGTGGCTTCCGCTTGTCCGTTACTTTGAGGGTATATATGGGTGGATTTGTTCTTCCTTATTTTGAAAGCATCGAAGAGCATGTCTATGTTTTTCCCTTGTAATTGCTTACCATTATCGGATACGATTTCTGCTGGTATGCCGAACCTGCAGATGATGTTCTGGAATATGAAAGTAAACACATCCACGTCTCTGATCCTAACTAAGGCTTTAGATTCCACCCATTTACTGAAGTAGTCCGTGGCTACTATCAAAAATCGTCTTTTCCCTGATCCTTCGATGAAAGGCCCGACGATATCTATGCCCCATTTTGCGAATGGCCATGGGCTATCTACAGAATTTAACATTGTTGCTGGCGCGTGTATCTTTTTGGCGAAACGCTGACATTCTTCGCATCGTCGGGACATTCTTGTGGCATCCTGTATCATCGTGGGCAGTAATATCCTTGCGTTTTGGCTTTGTCGGCTAGTGATCTCATACCGCTATGATTCCCTGCGTCCCCATAATGGATGTCATTTAGAATTAGGTTCCCCTCTTTTCGAGATAAGCAACGTAGTAACGGTCCGAGGAAGGATTTCTTGTACAGGACCCCATCCCGAAGATCATATCTTCCTGCTTTGGAGAGTATTTTCCTAGCCTGTTTATGGTCCGAGGGTAAACTTCCCTTTTCAAGAAACGCATGGATCACCGTTCTCCAATCATCTTCGTTGCTGAAGTCTTCGTCTTGATTTGCTCTTGACAGGATATCTTCTTCGTCGAAATCGTTATGGATGTCCTCTCCTACCTGGTCTTCGGTATTTTCTTCCACTGTATCTTGATTGGTAGCGAATGAGAATTGAGGTGTAATCGAAGGCTCGTATATCCTTGTTATTTTAATAGCTTCGATGATTTCGTCCTTCAGCATGGATGATATATATGCCAGGGCATCTGCGTGCCTGAGATCCCTACTGCATAAGTGCCGGAACTTGATGTTCGGAATTTGTGACGCCAATGTTTGGACCAAGGCCATGTAAGCTGAGAGGGTGTCATCATACACGTTGTACTCGAGCCCTATTTGTCGTATGACAAGCTGTGAATCACTTGTTAGTCTTACGTCGGCTACTCCCATCTCTATTATTATTCGGAGGGCATGTACGACTGCCTCGTATTCGACGATGTTGTTGGTATGCTCTTTGAATTCTAACCTGAGTGCCTGTACAATCCTTTCTCCGGTTGGGGTGGTGATGACAATGCCTATTCCTGCTCCTTCCTTATTTTTGGAACCGTCGACGAAGACTTCCCATTGTCTTTGACTCGAGGGTTCGAGGATATCCATTGGATCCTTGCTTTCTTCCTCGGCTTCCGGTATTCCCTTAATCTCATCGTCGTTTTCCAGGGGAAGGTCTGCTAAGAAATCCGCCAAAACTTGGGATTTTCGAGAATGTTGAATTTCATGAATGATGTTGAATTGGTCCAGGTGGGTGTTCCACTTGGCTATTCTGCCCACTTTTCCCGCGCTTTTGAGGACTGCTTCCAGTGGTGCTTTGCATGGGACCCGGACGAAGTGAGTTAGGAAGTAGGTTCTCAGCTTTTGAGTAGCCCATACCAATGCTAGGATAAGCTGTTCGATCTTTGTGTAGTTCCTTTCCACAGAATTGAGGGTCTTACTGACGTAATAGATAGGTTGTTCTATCTTCGTATTGGTTTTGACCAACACTGCGCTGACTGCGTCTTCGGTTGCTGCTATGTATAATGCCAAAACCTCATCAGGATCCGGCTTCTGCAGGATCGGAATCGAAGCTAGGTGTTCTTTGATTTTTTGGAAGGCTTTTTCGCATTCTGCGGTCCATTCAAACTTGCTCCCTTTTTTGAGAATATTGAAGAAATGTCTGCATTTGTCCGAATATCGGGCAATAAATCTGCCCAAGGCTGCTATGGACCCATTGAGCTTCTGAACTTCTTTTAAATTCTTTGGGGATGGCATTTATACTATGGCTTGAATCTTCACTGGGTCTACCTCGATGCCCCTTTTTGTTACCAAATACCCGAGGAATTTCCCTGAGGTGACACCGAAAGTACATTTCTCTGGATTTACTTTCATGCGGTGTTTCCTCATCGCTTCGAAGATGTCTCTCAGATCCTTGTGGTGATCTTTGCGCAGCTTGCTTTTGACGAGCATATCGTCAACGTAGACTTCTAAGGTGCTTCCAATCCATGGCCTGAAAATAGCATCGACCATTCTTTGGTATGTTTCCCCTGCGTTTCGAAGTCCGAAAGGCATTCTAGTGTAGCAATAAAGACCATGTGGTGTGTAGAACGCTGTGTGTGGCTGATCCTCTTCTGCCAGGGCCACTTGGTTGTAGCCAGAATGTCCATCCATGAATGACAGTTCTTCATATCCTTCTACTGCTTCTACCAGCTGGTCTATGCTTGGCAATGGATAGTTATCCTTTGGACATGCTTTGTTGAGGTTAGTGAAATCGATGCATATCCTAACCCCCCCATTTTTCTTAGGAACGACGACCATATTGGAGATCCACGTAGGGTACTTGACCTCCTTGATGAAACCTGCGTCTAGTAGTTTTCGAAGTTCTTTTTCCACTGTCTTAGGATATTCCGGCGCGACTTTTCTTATTTTCTGTCTGAAAGGTGGCGTGCCTGGTTTGATGTGCAGCTCATGTTGGATTATTTTTGGGTCAATCCCAGGCATATCTCCTAATTTCCAGGCGAATACATCTGCGTATTCTTTAAGTAACTTGGTCAGGGAATCTTCTCTATTTTCGTCCATTATGGTCCCTACTTTGATCATCTTCGGGTTTTCCTCCGTTCCTATGTTGATTTCTTTTACGGGCTCTACTGGCGTGAAAACCGGCTTCGGATCCCCGAGGACTGGGGCGTTCTTTAATTGCTACTTGGTATGTTTCTGTCCAGCGTTGGTTGTTGAAGTACTTGTCTCTGTGTTCCGGACATTATCATCTTTGGTCAAATCCCTTCCTGTAGTTTCCTTGAGGAACTGTTCTATGGCCTTCTCTTTCGCAGCTTCTTTATTTTTAAGTCTTCGGGTTTTGTGTTGCTTTTCTTGTTCGTTGTTGATGCGATCCTGAGTGGCTTGGCACTCTCTTGCAGAGACCTGATCTCCCTTGATTTCCATTACTCCCTCAGGTGTAGGGAATCTGAGATATTGGTAGTACGTTGCCGCCACCCCCTTGAGTTTATGTAACCATTTTCGTCCAATGAAGGCATTGTAGGGGGACGGGGCGTCTACTACGCTGAACCGTGTTTCTACTTTCATGGGTCCAGCGTCAACCTGCAACATGATGTCTCCCAAGGGCTTCGTGGGTGCTCCATTAAATCCGTATATGGTGTAATAAGAGGTCATTAGCTGTTCTTCATGGAGCTTCATTCGTTTGAATGCATCGTAGAATAGAACGTTCACTGAGCTCCCCCCGTCTATGAGGATCTTTTTAAGGTTACATCCAGCCACGGGTAGTGTGAGGACCAAGGGGTCGTTATGGTCTTCCATATCTTCGTCGATATCTTCAGCATCGAAGATAATAGGTGAGTCCATCCACTCTTCATGTTCGTCCACCTCTATCCCATCGATCTTATACAATTCGCATCGGTCCTCGAACTGCTTCCGTAACCTCTTTCCTATCTGTGCTGTAAGTGAGGGCCCTGCGGTTTCAGAACATGATATGGTGTTGATTGTGCGATTCCCTTCTGGAAGTTGGACTGGCTTGGTTCGTTTAGATATATCCTCTGCGACATCCTTTCGTATGTAATGTTTGAGCTCGCCCGCATCAATTAATTTCTGGATCATTATTTTGAGGTTTTTACACTTTTCGGTCTGGTGCCCGTTGAAACAGTGGTATTCACAGTAATCTTTGTATTTCTCGGTTCTTGGGGGTTGTTTTCCCTTAGACCATGGCCATTCCAGATTTTCCCTTCCTTTGACCTCTCGCAGGATCCGAGCATAGCTAGCATTGATCTTTGTGTAAACTTGATCTTCGAACTTCCGATCTTCTTTTCGCCTTTCGTCCCTTCGTTCTTTCCTATCTTCGTGGGGTCGTTCCACCGAGCAATTCCTTTTGGTTCCAGTGGTTTGTTCTGCGGAATTCGTACGGTGAGTTCTCTGTGGGTACGCCCTCGGGTTTTCACGCTGGATTTCTTCAAGACGAGCGTGTTTTTCAATAATTATTCGAAGATCCCCCTCTGTCTTGGGCACGCTTCCATGAATCTCAACAAAGAGTGGACTCATTCAGTCTAATCCCCACTTGTAGCAGTTGATACTTACCACCGGGTCCATGATGAGTGCCAAATATTGCATATATTTATCCCTTTTTGTTGGCATTTAACTCATCTTTTGTGCATTAATTCTACATTTTATCCCATATTCTGTATTTTCATTGTTTTCAAGAATAAATATTTTTCTTACTTAATTTTATATTTTTAGGTAATAAATAAAGTTTGGATGAATTGCGGAGCGGAATAGAGCAGAAAAGTAATGAAAAGCCGGGAGGAATTACGCAAGGAAGCCGCGAAGAATGTCGTGCACAAGACCAAAAGGCTAGAAGTGGGCTTGAAGAGGAAGAATTGTTCTTAAAGAAGATATGGGCTTGGCATACCCAAGGCCCAAAACCCTTACCCAAACCCATTTTCTATATCCAAGCCCGTCTCGGATTTCAGCCGTCAGATCGAAGCATTTCAGCATCCTACGGTCGCTCCATCATCGCACATCAAACTCCGAAGCCCCCGCTTTACATCACAACGCCCATATCCATCTTGGGTCGTCCGTTTTGCTACATCCCTTCATCCGACGGTCGCTACACGCTTACCTCCGTATCGCCGTTGGATCCACCTACCATCTTCCCATCCATCGCTCCTTGTCGCAGATCATCAAACCTCGTTGAACCCGCCTAACACCCAAGTATCGAACACCCTATACCCAGCAAAACACACCTTTCTTCTTTCTTCTCCATCTCTTCTTCCTTCAGAACCCGTACCACCACCATGTCCGTCTCCATCACCACCATCTTCTCCCCAAATCACTCCACCATCTACGCCACCAAACCAACCCTAAACCTAAGCCCATCATCACCATCACGTGCTATCTCTTTATCAACCACTAATTTCTCCAATTTCTCATCTCTCTTCTCACTGAAACCTTAGGTGAGAAATTGGGGATATAAGTAATGTTAAAGCAACAATTGGAGCATGAGATGAACGAGGAGAAGTAATTGGAGAGTGGGTCGACGAGATGGAGTGAGTATCTCAACACATTAGGTAAATCAATTTTACCTAATTTTCTGTTTTTGGGGAAAAGGGGTTGGAACCCTAATTCTGATATGGGGAGTATAAATTTGTAATGTTTTGTGTGGGGGGGGCAATAAAAGGGGATGATCTCTGGACTAGCCAGGAGAGAATTAGAACAAATTTTATGCAATTTCAATTCCAGTTCTCTTTATCACAGTTGATAGTTGAATGCTATGTGTGTTGTGTTTGAACTATTTTGTTTGATGAATGATGTTGTTATACTTATGTTGAGCATGAGCTAAGTAGCACTAAGCTAAGGCTCAGTTGAAGCCTTGTGCACTGTCAATTGACAAGTTGCTAGGATAGTTATCCTGATGTGTGTTTTGATTGAGCAATGGGAAGAGACTAATGCTCTTAGTGCCTGTGATTGATTGTACTGTCAAAAGACAGTCAATGCTAGGGGCAACCTAGTGAGCAAATTAGTCTTCCTCCCATTCTAGATGTATGCATAGGATTTTTAACTCAACCTAGAAACATGTTGTTTGATTAGGACACAAGGTGGATCCTAAGCCTTGGCTTAACCACAAATCCCTTTGCAGTCACTTAATTTCAGTTCTATTTTGTTCCCTGCTAAATTTACTGTTTTTCTTGCCTGTTTTCCTTGCAATTTGTAGCTGTTGTGCACTGAAGTCAGTGCACAATCTCACCCCTTCCCTTGGCTTACAGCCTTGGTTCCTTGCTGTTGTTATTTTATATCATCTGCCATCTAATCCTTGCTGTGCTGCCATCTTGTGTTAACTGTTTTAGTTCTTTGTATCTGCCTTCATCCATCACTGCTCACTGCCATAGTGCTTTGCACCCATTGATAGCTTAGGAAAACTTCTTTTAAGCACTCCTACTCCCTGTGGACTGATCCCTTTCTTATCCCTATATTATAAACTTGGCCTTGTATACTTGCAAGAGTTTTTGTGTGTTTTCCATTCCACACCAAGTTTTTGGCGCCGCTGCCGGGGAGTGGTGTTGCCACTGCTGAGTTCCATTAGCATCTCTGCCTTGCAATCATTGCAGGCCTGCTTCTCTATCATTGCAACCCTCTGCTTGCAAACATTGCAGCAGATCATTGCATACTTGCCTGACTATCTTTGCAGGGTTGGCCTGACTATCTTGGCTGACTATCTTTGCACTCTGTGATCATTGCAGGTACCACCTTGGCTGTGCTGCTGCTGCTGGTGCCTTCTCTGCCAAGCTGTGCTGTGCTGTTGCTGCCAAGCCAAAGCCTGCTGCTGCCAAAGCCTGCTGCTGCCAACTGGGCTGCCAACTGAAGCTGTCAACTGGGCTCGCCTATTTCTGTTTCTGCCAGGCTTGTGCACGCTCTGCTGCTGGGCTCTGTTCCAACCTTTGTTGCTGGGCTTGAACCAACTGAGCTGGGCTTAGTAACCTCAATTTCGCTGGGCTTGCAACTTCTGCTCCTGGGCTTGCCCTTTTCTGCTGGGCTTCGCTGCAGATTCTGCTGGGTCTGTGTTGCTGAGTCACTTCAATTGTTGCTGGGCTTGAGCGTGAGCTGCTTAGGACGATCCTAAAGCCCAACTGGGCTGTGCAACTAAAAGGGGACTAAAAGCCTATTTTTGGGCTTCCCTCCAAAAAACAAGTAAGCCTAACCCATGAGTTAACCCACTTGGGCCTCATTTAAATTCAAATTCGGGATTGTAATAATTAATTTAATTATTTATTTGGGATTGTAATAATTTTTATTTATTTTCTTTTTCTTTTTTTTTTTATATTTGGGACTGTAATTATTTTTTTGTTTTTTTTATTTTTCTTTTATTTTTCTTTTCTTTTATGGGCTTGTCTTAATTATTATTATTGTTTTTATTTTCTTTTATGAGTTGTGCTAATTTATGCTAGGTTTAGTTCAAAAACTTTTCCAAAGCCCAATTTTAAACCAAAAACAAAATCCCTTGTTAGTCCAACACCCATTCAAAACCAAATCTTCATAACCCTTGTGGGCCAAATTGTTTCCGATTGATCTGACTAAAATGTTAGTTAAGGTACCTACTAGGACATGATTGTGACCTACAGAGACCAAACAAACAGACTTGTTAGAATTAACCCAGACGAACCTATCGAAATTCTAAGTTCTGAGGGAGACAGTCCAGATCAACCAGAAACAATGGGAGAACCCCGTACCCTCAAGGATTATATGTACCCAACTAGAGCCAGTCAACCTTCTTGTATTGTGCTACCCGAGGCTAATGGCCATTATGAGCTGAAATCAAGCACAATACAGATGCTTCCTATTTTTAGAGGTGTTGAGAATGAAAACCCGTACCACCACGTGAGAGAATTCGAGGAAATTTGTGGAACTCTGCGTTTCACTCAAATGTCCGACGAAACCCTAAAGTTAAGGCTTTTTCCTTTATCCCTGAAAGATAAGGCAAAGGCCTGGCTCTATGCTTTACAGCCTCAATCCATCATGACATGGGATGACCTCATAAAGGAGTTTTTCAAAAAGTTTTTCCCGAACCACAAGACTGCGACAATTCGTCAAAGTCTGAATAGCTTTGTGCAATTAGAAGGTGAGACCTTAGCTAGATACCTGGAGAGATTCAATGAATTATTGCTCCAATGTCCCCATCATGGTTTTGAAAAATGGAGACTTGTGCAAATTTTGTATGAAGGTCTAGATGTGTCCACCCGAACAACGGTTGAGTCGATGTGTAATGGTCTATTCGTAGACAAAACTGCTGATGCTTCTTGGGACTTCTTGATTGAAGTAGCTGAAAAGACGCAACAGTGGGAATCCATCCGTGAAACCAGAAAGACTACATCCGAAGCAAAGGCTTTTAGGATTGAAGCGGATTTCGAGGGAAGAGCAAACATGGCATCAATAGTTAGGAGATTAGAAGAGTTAGAACTACATAAAAATTCAAAACCTTCCACCACTACTCTCCGAGAACATGTCGCTTCGTCTATTTGTGCTGCTTGTAACGACCCCAACCATCAATTCCAAAATTGTCCCGATTTGCTTGCAGTCCAGGAATCTAGGCTTGAACAGGCACATGTCATGTTTCAAAAACCAGAGCATAACCCTTATTCACAGACCTACAATCCAGGATGGAGAAACCACCCTAACTTTTCATGGTCCAAAGGCCCCACTCAGGGAGGACCATCTCAACCCAATCAGAGCTATCAAAACAATCAGGGATATCAGAACAATCAAGGTTATCAACACCCGAGAAACCCTCAACAACAATCAAACTCTCAACAACAATCATATCCTCAACACAATACCGACAAGAGATTATCCACCCTAGAGGAAATGTTCCAGAGTTTGATGCAAAGTCAGAAAAATCTTGATCAAAAGATGGATCAAATGTGTGAGAGAGAAAAGGGTAAACTTCCGAGCCAACCCCAACAAAATCCAAAGAGGATATTTCAAACAGGCACAACATCCTGCACTGAAACCTCACCCGATCAAATCCATGCCATTACCACCCTCCGAAGTGGTAAAGTCATCGAGAACAACGTGGGCGAACCTAATGAATCTGATACAAATTCCACGCTGTCTCCACAACCCCAGAAAACCAAAGAACCTGAGCAAGTTGGAAAGCCTGACAATTCTACTGCTGTGAATGTCCCTTTGCCAACTCATTCTCCTGTTGCCCCATTTCCTCAAAGATTGATCTATCAACAGAAAAGTACCCATTACAATGAGATATTAGATCTGTTCAAGAGAGTCAACATCAACATTCCTTTTCTTGAAGCAATCAAGCAAATCCCTGCTTATGCCAAATTCCTCAAAGACTTGTGTACTCAAAAGCGCAAGCTCAATGTGCAAAAACGTGCTTTCTTAGCTGAGCAGGTGAGTTCCATCATTCTGAACAAAACTCCACCCAAATTTAGGGATCCAGGATGTCCAACAATTTCTTGCACTATAGGAGAACACACGGTCAATAAAGCGTTATTAGACCTAGGTGCAAGTGTTAACCTACTGCCATATTCTGTTTATGAGCAGTTAGGTCTTGGGGAGTTGAAACCAACATCTATCACTCTACAACTGGCAGACCGATCTGTCAAGATTCCTCGTGGAGTGGTCGAAGACGTTTTGATCAAGGTTGACAAATTCTATTTTCCCGTAGACTTCATTGTCTTAGACACTCAACCTGTACAAAACCCAGACTGTCACATTCCTGTCATCTTAGGACGTCCTTTCTTGGCTACGTCCAACGCGATCATTAATTGTCGTAATGGAGTGTTGAAACTGTCTTTTGGCAACATGACGGTAGAATTGAATGTGTTCGATATTAGTCAACAACCTGTGAATCTTGATGATGATGATGTGCATGAAGTTAATATGATTTAAGGATTAATGCAAGATTCATTGACTAACATTCTATCCGTCGACCCCTTTCAAGCATGTATGGAGAACTTTAACCCAGATTCCTATGATGATGCATACTGTAGTGACGTCCTATCTCTGCTCGAATCTGTACCTCAAATGGACATCACTGAAAGGAAATATGAAGTGGAACCACCCTTACTCTCTGATTCCAAGCTTATTCCATCCATTGTTGAGCCACCCAAGCTTGAATTGAAAACATTGCCTAGTACGTTGAAGTACGCATTCCTAGGTTCTTCTGATACTTTACCCGTCATTATTTCATCATGTTTAGACACGGAACAGGAAAGTAAGCTTTTAGAAGTACTTAAGGAACACAAAGAGGCCTTAGGATGGACCATCTCAGATCTCAAAGGAATTAGTCCCACCATTTGCATGCACCACATTAATCTCGAAGAGAATGCCAAACCATCTAGGGAAATGCAAAGGAGACTTAATCCTAACATGAGAGATGTAGTCAAAGGAGAGATCCTGAAACTACTTGATGCGGGTATCATATACCCGATACCTGATAGCAAATGGGTTAGTCCCATTCAAGTTGTGCCTAAGAAGTCAGGCATTACTGTAGTTCAGAACGACAAGAATGAATTAGTCCATACTCGTACAACCACAGGATGGCGAGTATGCATCGACTACAGGAAGTTGAACACAGTAACAAGGAAAGATCACTTCCCGCTCCCTTTCATTGACCAAATGCTAGAACGTGTGTCTGGACACAGTCACTACTGTTTTCTAGATGGCTTTTCCGGTTATAACCAAATTCACATTGCTCCGGAAGATCAGGAAAAAACTACATTCACGTGTCCATTTGGGACGTTTGCTTATAGACGTATGCCCTTCGGGTTGTGTAATGCACCTGCTACTTTTCAGCGTTGCATGATGAGCATTTTTTCTGACATGATAGATAGTTTTCTCGAGATCTTTATGGATGATTTCTCTGTTTTTGGTTCCTCGTTTGACGAATGTTTGAAGCATCTTGCCCTCGTGATATCCAGATGTAAAGAAAAGAACCTTGTTCTAAATTGGGAAAAATGCCATTTTATGGTGAATTCAGGAATAGTTCTAGGACACATCATCTCAGAAAAAGGAATTGAAGTGGATAAAGCTAAAGTTGACCTCATTCAACATCTACCACAACCTCGCTCTGTGAAGGAGATCAGATCATTTCTAGGTCATGCTGGTTTTTACCGGCGATTCATTAAAGATTTCAGCAAAATCTCCAGACCTCTGTGCAGTTGTCTCTCCAAAGATGTTGCCTTCAATTTCGATGCTGCTTGTGTGAAGGCATGGGAGGAATTAAAAACCCTTCTCACCACCGCTCCTATAGTCCGACCACCCGATTGGAAGCTTCCGTTCGAACTTATGTGTGATGCCTCTGATTATGCTGTTGGTGCTGTTTTAGGACAGCGAGTTGATAGACTACCATATGTGATATACTATGCTAGCAAAACCCTTAATGATGCCCAACTCAATTATTCAACTACCGAGAAGGAATTGCTTGCCGTCGTTTTCGCATTAGACAAGTTTAGATCTTATCTGATAGGGTCTAAGATCATCATATACACAGACCATGCGGCTTTGAAGTATCTTCTTTCCAAGAAGGATGCTAAAGCTCGCCTTATTCGATGGATACTCTTATTACAGGAATTCGATCTCGAAATCCGTGATAAGAAAGGTTGTGAGAATGTGGTTGCTGATCATTTGTCTAGATTAACTTTAGAGTCTATTGATGAATGTGAGCTGATTAGAGAATCAT
This sequence comes from Papaver somniferum, assembly GCF_003573695.1. Classification (NCBI taxonomy): domain Eukaryota; kingdom Viridiplantae; phylum Streptophyta; class Magnoliopsida; order Ranunculales; family Papaveraceae; genus Papaver; species Papaver somniferum. The sequence continues at coordinate 75,473,425 of NC_039360.1, forward strand.
TCCCAGATGAACAGCTGATGTCTATCTCAGACCTTCCTTGGTTTGCTGATATTGTTAACTACCTCGCTACAGGTAGGATGCCCTCACGTTGGTCGAGACAAGACCGCTCTAAATTCCTGGATGAAGTCAAACATTTCCTTTGGGATGACCCATATTTGTTTAAGTATTGTCCAGACCAAATCATTAGGAGATGCGTCCCCAACACTGAACAGAAAGATGTGATATCTTTCTGTCATGACCAAGCATGTGGAGGCCATTTCAGTGCCAAGAAAACCGCTGCAAAGATCTTGCAGTGTGGATTCTATTGGCCATCATTGTTCAAGGATTGCCATGATTATTGTGTTGCTTGTGAACGCTGTCAAAAGCTAGGAAGCATTTCGAGGAGAAACATGATGCCATTGAACCCCATTTTGATTGTGGAGATTTTTGATGTTTGGGGGATAGACTTCATGGGTCCATTTCCCATGTCTGACAGCAAGTTGTACATCCTAGTCGCAGTTGATTACATTTCTAAGTGGGTAGAAGCCATAGCAACCAGAACAAATGACCACAAGGTGGTACTTTCATTTCTAAAGGAGAACATATTTTCACGTTTTGGTACCCCTAGAGCTATCATCAGTGACGGCGGTTCACATTTTCGTAACAAGTACTTTGAGTCTTTAGTACGCAAGTATGGCATAACTCACAAGGTTGCTACTCCGTACCACCCTCAGACTAGTGGACAAGTGGAAGTGTCTAATAGGGAAATTAAGCACATTCTGGAGAAGAAGGTCAACCCGTCCAGGAAAGATTGGTCATTGAGATTGAATGATGCTTTGTGGGCCTATAGAACAGCTTATAAGACACCAATTGGCATGTCCCCCTATCGTCTAGTGTATGGAAAGCCGTGCCATCTACCTGTGGAATTAGAACATCGTGCCTACTGGGCAATCAAAGAGCTGAACTTTTCTCTGGACGAAGCTGGAATTCAACGGAAACTTCAACTCAACGAGTTGGATGAATTGAGAAATGAGGCTTATGACAGTGCCAAGCTGTACAAGCAAAAGATGAAGATATTTCATGACAAGCGTATTCTACGCAAATCCTTCACTCCTGGTCAGAAAGTCTTGCTGTATGACTCCCGATTACATCTTTTTCCAGGAAAACTGCGTTCCAGATGGAAGGGTCCGTACCTAGTACGCACAGTTTTTCCTCATGGAGCTGTAGAGCTGGAGGATGTTTCCAACAAGAACGTTTTCAAAGTCAACGGGCAGAGATTAAATCCATTCCTTGAGCCATTTCCACCCGACATTGAAACAACCAACCTGGAGGACCCAGTCTATGTGGACTAAACTGGTCCACTCTTTCCCTAAATAACCAAAAAGTTTTCCAAATCTTTCCCTAAAAACCAAAATTTGTCTTTTTCCCAACAAAACCAAATTTTTTCCAAAAAGTCCAATCCCATTAAAAACCAAAATTTTCTTGTAGATAATGTGTTAGTTAAATTTCCTTTTGTGTATATTTTGTGCTCATCCATTGTGACTCCTAATATGATGGATTTTTGCCTTGAATAACGGAGTTTTAATCGAGCCTCCGCCGTACAATCGGGTATTCTCTCTCCTTTTACTCTACTCAGCATGTTCCTCTTCATATATTGTTTTATAATTCTTTCCATATTTTGAAACATTGAGGACAATGTTTAGTTTAGGTTTGGGGGTATAGAGTAGATACCATGATAATATGCTATAATTGAAAACAAAACTCCATCTTTTTGAAAAAATTAAAAAATTCCAAAAAAAAAAAAAATTGAAAAATTCCAAAAAAAAAAATTAAAAAAATGAAAAATCATAAAAATGGAGCTCATTTACCTTGAAATGTTGACTCTTGTGCAAATATGTAATTATTAGGAGTCTTAGTCTAGATATTTAGGCACCCTGATTCTAGCACAATTCACATAGTGATAAGAAATTTGCACGCGCACGATCTACCAATACATGTATAGCCTCGATCTTCAAGGTGTTTGATAGGAAGTCACGATTGCCAATCACTTTAGAATACTGAACGAAACTTGACTAGCTTTTTCTTTGGTTGGTTGGGATAGAAGGTGGAGGTTACATTAAGAAAAACAACCATCGAATTTAACTGGGTGCATCAAAAAGGGCTACCTCTTGCAAAATGTCATGTAATTTTTTGTTTCCTTTTGTATATGTATCAAAAGTGTTTCCTTTTCAAAAAAAAAAAAAATGAAAAAAAAAAATGAAAAAAATCAATCAAGTATTTATCAATTCCATCCTCTCTTGTTCCAAAAATAAAAGAGAGTAGTCAATGTAAATAAGAGTCATGTAAAGAGTCATTTTGTTGTTTCATTGTAATAAGCAAGGAGGGTGTATGCCATTGATGTACAACGCGAGTAATTGTGAAATACCTCCAACTCATTCACAATTCTCGTAAAGTCCGGCCAGCTAGCTAGATTTCGACCTCAGTTCTTAGCCTGAGAAACTATCTCTTGGTGATTAGTAGTCATGACTTCAGATCTTTCTTTACACATGTGTAGATACACTTTACACTCTTATCACATGTCCTTATTTGTTATCAGTGCTAGGATTGTGCCTTCGATAGCTAGATTGACATCTCCATTTTGCTGTGAGCTTAACTGTTTTGCACATGTCACATTTGATGGAATATGAGCTCATATTTTGTCCTTAGGTTTTGTAGGCACACCTCTGGTAAACCTTCACGAGACTTCACTCGTCCACTAGGGACACTTAGTGGTTTAAAAGGCTTAGTGCATACGCTAAATGCATTCGAGAGACCAGCGACAGTGGTATAATTAGGATTTCCTTAGTTTTGTTTTACTTGAGGACAAGTAAAATTCAGGTTTGGGGGTATTTGATGAGTGCCAAATATTGTATATATTTATCCCTTTTTGTTGGCATTTAACTCATCTTTTATGCACTAATTCTACATTTTATTCCATATTCTGTATTTTCATTGTTTTCAAGAATAAATGTTTTTATTAATTAATTTTGCATTTTTAGGTAATAAATAAAGTTCGGATGAGTCGCGGAGCAAAAAGAGCAGAAAAGTAGTGAAAAGCCGGGAGAAATCACGCAAGGAAGCCGCGAAGAATGGTGCGCACAACCTCATTTTCTACACACAAAAGTGCCTCCGTTCTCAGCCGTCAGATCAGTTCTCAGAAGCATCCAACGGTCGCTCCTTCATAGAGCATCAAAATCTGAAGTCTCTGCCAAGCACCACAGCGCTGAAATTCCAAGCCTTCGGATTAGATGGTAGTTGAATCCAACGGTCGCTCCCTTGCTGTTCATCAACGTTTTATATCTCCGCCTTACACTACAACACCTAACTCCATCTGGCGTCGTTGATTTTGTTGTATTATATAATCCAGCGGTCGTTACAAGCTTCACTTCATCTCACCGTCCGATTGATCTTTCATCTCCCTATCCCACGGCTCAGCGTCGCAGATCATCAAACTCGATACACTCGCCTCACACCCTAGCGACCGAGCACCTACACCTCAAACAAACGCACCCTTCCCTTTCTCCTTCGAACCATCTCCTCCATCACCCCCTCTGCAGAACCGCCATGCCCCGTACCACCACCATGTCCGTCTCCATCACCACCACCTCACCCCAAATCACTCCACTATTTTCTCCCCAAATCACTCTACCTATACCCATCATCACTATCACGTTTTACATCAACTAATCTCCTCAATTTCTCATCTCTGCCGACTGAAACCCTAGGTGAGAAATTGAAGATATAAGTTGATGTTAGAGCAGCAATTGGAGCGGGAGATGACTCAGGAAGAGAAATAGAAGGATGGGTCGACGAGATGGAGCGAGAATTTCATCAACAGTAGGTAAATTAATTTTTCACCAAAACCTAATTTTACTGACTTTGGGAAAAATTGGGGAAAACCAAAATTATGTGTATGGGGTATAAATGGGTGTTGGGGGAAGTATTAGAAGGAGACGATTGACCTCTCTGGACTAGCCAGTAGAGAATTGGAGAAAAATTTTTATGAACTGAAAATTTCAGTACTTGTATGTTTACAGTTGCAATTTGCTTATGTGTTGTAGTTATTTGATATGCTGCAATTTATGTTTAACTTATCTCATATGATGTATGTTTGTTGCCAAAACATGGTTAGCATGAGCTAATCAGTTTCAGGCCAAGGCTCAGTGAAGCCTTGTGCACTGTCAAGTGTGATTGAGCTAGGATAGTTCTTCCCTGCTGTGTTTTGATTGTGTAATTGAGAGAGGCCAATGCTCATAGAGCCTGTGATTGGCTGTACTGTCAAAAGACAGCCAATGCTAGGGGTAGACTAGTGAGCAAGTTGGTGTTCTTTCATTTCTAGTTGTATGCTTAGGATTGAACTTAACCTAGACCATGTCACTTGATTAGGATACAAGGTGGATCATATGCCTTGGCTTACCACCACTACTCTTTCAGTCACTTTTATTTTTCAGTCCTGTATGCTTGTATTTCAGTTACTTTTCTTGCCTTTCATTTTCTTGCACTTTGTAGCTACTTTGCACTGAAGTCAGTGCACTGAACTCACTCTGCCCTTGGCTTCCAAGCCTTGGTTATTTGCTGCTTCTCTTAGCTGTTTCTTTGTTGCTTTACTTTCCAAGCCTTGGTTCTTTGCTTATCTTTCCCTGCTGTGGTTCTAGTCTGTTTTTCATTACTTAGCTTGGTTCTTTGCTGATTTGCCCTGCTTTGCTCTCTGCCATAGTACATTGTCACCATTGTTAGCCTAGGAAAACTTCTCATATGCTCCTCTCCCTGTGGACAAACCCCTACTCACCATTTTATTACAAATCTTGACCTTGTATACTTGCAAGTGTTTTGTGTGCATTTAGAATTCACACCAAGTGTTTTGTGTGCATCTTGACCTACTCACCATTTTATTACATGAGAGATGTAGTCAAAGGAGAGATCCTGAAACTACTTGATGCAGGTATCATATACCCAATTCCCGATAGCAAATGGGTTAGTCCCATTCAAGTTGTGCCTAAGAAGTCAGGCATTACTGTTGTTCAGAACGACAAGAATGAATTAGTCCCTACTCGTACAATCACAGGATGGCGAGTATGCATCGACTACAGGAAGTTGAACACAGTAACAAGGAAGGATCACTTCCCGCTCCCTTTCATTGACCAAATGCTAGAACGTGTGTCTGGACACAGTCACTACTGTTTTCTAGATGGCTTTTCCGGTTATAACCAAATTCACATTGCTCCGGAAGATCAGGAAAAAACTACGTTCACGTGTCCATTTGGGACGTTTGCTTATAGACGTATGCCCTTCGGGTTGTGTAATGCACCTGCTACTTTTCAGCGTTGCATGATGAGCATTTTTTCTGACATGATAGATAGTTTTCTCGAGATCTTTATGGATGATTTCTCTGTTTTTGGTTCCTCGTTTGACGAATGTTTGAAGCATCTTGCCCTCGTGATATCCAGATGTAAAGAAAAGAACCTTGTTCTAAATTGGGAAAAATGCCATTTTATGGTGAATTCAGGAATAGTTCTAGGACACATCATCTCAGAGAAAGGAATTGAAGTGGATAAAGCTAAAGTTGACCTCATTCAACATCTACCACAACCTTGCTCTGTGAAGGAGATCAGATCATTTTTAGGTCATGCTGGTTTTTACCGGCGATTCATCAAAGATTTCAGCAAAATCTCCAGACCTCTGTGCAGTCTTCTCTCCAAAGATGTTGCCTTCAATTTCGATGCTGCTTGTGTGAAGGCATGGGAGGAATTAAAAACCCTTCTCACCACCGCTCCTATAGTCCGACCACCCGATTGGGAACTACCGTTTGAACTCATGTGTGATGCCTCTGATTATGCTGTTGGTGCTGTTTTAGGACAGCGAGTTGATAGACTACCATATGTGATATACTATGCTAGCAAAACCCTTAATGATGCCCAACTCAATTATTCAACTACCGAGAAGGAATTGCTTGCCGTCGTTTTCGCATTAGACAAGTTTAGATCTTATCTGATAGGGTCTAAGATAATCATATACACAGACCATGCGGCTTTGAAGTATCTTCTTTCCAAGAAGGATGCTAAAGCTCGCCTTATTCGATGGATACTCTTATTACAGGAATTCGATCTCGAAATCCGTGATAAGAAAGGTTGTGAGAATGTGGTTGCTGATCATTTGTATAGATTAACTTTAGAGTCTATTGATGAATGTGAGCTGATTAGAGAATCATTCCCAGATGAACAGCTGATGTCTATCTCAGACCTTCCTTGGTTTGCTGATATTGTTAACTACCTCGCTACAGGTAGGATGCCCTCACGTTGGTCGAGACAAGACCGCTATAAGTTCTTGGCTGAAGTTAAACATTTCCTTTGGGATGACCCATATTTGTTTAAGTACTGCCCAGACCAAATCATTAGGAAATGTGTCCCCAACACCGAACAGAAAGATGTGATATCTTTCTGTCATGACCAAGCATGTGGAGGCCATTTCAGTGCCAAGAAAACCGCTGCAAAGATCTTGCAGTGTGGATTCTATTGGCCATCATTGTTCAAGGACTGTTATGAGTATTGTATTGCTTGTGAACGCTGTCAAAAGCTAGGAAGCATTTCGAGGAGAAACATGATGCCATTGAACCCCATTTTGATTGTGGAGATTTTTGATGTTTGGTGGATAGACTTCATGGGTCCATTTCCCATGTCTGACAGCAAGTTGTACATCCTAGTCGCAGTTGATTACGTTTCTAAGTGGGTAGAAGCCATAGCAACCAGAACAAATGACCACAAGGTGGTACTTTCATTTCTAAAGGAGAACATATTTTCACGTTTTGGTACCCCTAGAGCTATCATCAGTGACGGCGGTTCACATTTTCGTAACAAGTACTTTGAGTCTTTAGTACGCAAGTATGGCATAACTCACAAGGTTGCTACTCCGTACCACCCTCAGACCAGTGGACAAGTAGAAGTTTCTAATAGGGAAATTAAGCACATTCTCGAGAAGACAGTTAACCCGTCTAGGAAAGATTGGTCATTAAGATTGAATGATGCTTTGTGGGCCTATAGAACAGCTTATAAGACACCAATTGGCATGTCCCCCTATCGTCTAGTGTATGGAAAGCCGTGCCATCTACCTGTGGAATTAGAACATCGTGCCTACTGGGCAATCAAAGAGCTGAACTTTTCTCTGGACGAAGCTGGAATTCAAAGGAAACTTCAACTCAACGAGTTAGAAGAATTGAGAAATGAGGCTTATGACAGTGCCAGGTTATATAAGCATAAGATGAAGATATTTCATGATAAGCGTATTCTGCGCAAATCCTTCACTCCTGGTCAGAAAGTCTTGCTGTATGACTCCCGATTACATCTTTTTCCAGGAAAACTGCGTTCTAGATGGAAGGGTCCGTACCTAGTACGCACAGTTTTTCCTCATGGAGATGTAGAGCTGGAGGATGTCTCCAACAAGAACGTTTTCAAAGTCAACGGGCAGAGATTAAAGCCATTCCTTGAGCCATTTCCACCCGACATTGAAACAACCAACCTGGAGGACCCAGTCTATGTGGACTAAACTGGTCCACTCTTTCCCTAAATAACCAAAAAGTTTTCCAAATGTTTCCCTAAAAACCAAAATTTGTCTTTTTCCCAACAAAACCAAATTTTTTCCAAAAAGTCCAATCCCATTAAAAACCAAAATTTTCTTGTAGATAATGTGTTAGTTAAATTTCCTTTTGTGTATATTTTGTGCTCATCCATTGTGACTCCTAATATGATGGATTTTTGCCTTGAATAACGGAGTTTTAATCGAGCCTCCGCCGTACAATCGGGTATTCTCTCTCCTTTTACTCTACTCAGCATGTTCCTCGTCATATATTGTTTTATAATTCTTTCCATATTTTGAAACATTGGGGACAATGTTTAGTTTAGGTTTGGGGGTATAGAGTAGATACCATGATAATATGCTATAATTGAAAACGAACTCCTTCTTCTTTTTGAAAAAATTGAAAAATTCCAAAAAAATTGAAAAATCAAAATAAAAAATTAAAAAATTAAAAAAAAAAATCATAAAAATGGAGCTCATTTACCTTGAAATGTTGACTCTTGTGCAAATATGTATTTTTATTAGGAGTCTTAGTCTATATATTTAGGCACCCTGATTCTAGCACAATTCACATAGTGATAAGAAATTTGCACGCGCACGATCTACCAATACATGTATGGCCTCGATCTTCAAGGTGTTTGATAGGAAGTTACGATTGCCAATCACTTTAGAATACTGAACGAAACTTGACTAGCTTGTTCTTTGGTTGGTTGGGATAAAAAGTGGAGGTTACATTAAGAAAGACAACCATCGAATTTAACTGGGTGCATCAAAAAGGGCTACCTCTTGCAAAGTGTCATGTAATTTTTTGTTTCTTTTTGTTATGTATCAAAAGAGCTACCATATGTAAAAATCAATTTCAATTCTCAAAAAA
>NC_039360.1:75481913-75540880 GCF_003573695.1 Papaver somniferum
AAAAAAATCAAGTGTTTATCAATTCCATTCTCTCTTGTTCCAAAAATAAAAAGAGAGTAGTCAATGTAAATAAGAGTCATGTAAATAGTCATTTTGTTGTTTCATTGTAATAAGCAAGGAAGGGTGTATGCCATTGATGTACAACGCGAGTAATTGTGAAATACCTCCAACTCATTCACAATTCTCGTAAAGTCCGGACAGCTAGCTAGATTTCGACCTTGGTTCTTAGCCTGAGAAACTATCTCTTGGTGATTAGTAGTCATAACTTCAGATCTTTCTTTACACATGTGTAGATACACTTTACACTCTTATCACATGTCTTTTTTTTGTTATCAGTGATAGGATCGTGCCTTTGATAGCTAGATTGACATCTCCATTTTGCTGTGAGCTTAAACTGTCTTGCACATGTCACATTTGATGGAATCTGAGCTTATATTTTGACCTAGAACTTTGTAGGTACGTTCTAACCAAACCTTCACGAGACTTAACTCGTCCACTAGGGACACTTAGTGGTTTAAAAGGCTTAGTGCATACACTAAATGCATTCGAGAGACCAGCGACAGTGGTATAGTTAGGATTTCCTTAGTTTTGTTTTACTTGAGGACAAGTAAAATTCAGGTTTGGGGGTATTTGATGAGTGCCAAATATTGCATATATTTATCCCTTTTTGTTGGCATTTAACTCATCTTTTGTGCATTAATTCTACATTTTATCCCATATTCTGTATTTTCATTGTTTTCAAGAATAAATATTTTTCTTACTTAATTTTATATTTTTAGGTAATAAATAAAGTTTGGATGAATTGCGGAGCGGAATAGAGCAGAAAAGTAATGAAAAGCCGGGAGGAATTACGCAAGGAAGCCGCGAAGAATGTCGTGCACAAGACCAAAAGGCTAGAAGTGGGCTTGAAGAGGAAGAATTGTTCTTAAAGAAGATATGGGCTTGGAATACCCAAGGCCCAAAACCCTTACCCAAACCCATTTTCTATATCCAAGCCCGTCTCGGATTTCAGCCGTCAGATCGAAGCATTTCAGCATCCTACGGTCGCTCCATCATCGCACATCAAACTCTGAAGCCCCCGCTTTACATCACAACGCCCATATCCATCTTGGGTCGTCCGTTTTGCTACATCCCTTCATCCGACGGTCGCTACACGCTTACCTCCGTATCGCCGTTGGATCCACCTACCATCTTCCCATCCATCGCTCCTTGTCGCAGATCATCAAACCTCGCTGAACCCGCCTAACACCCAAGTATCGAACACCCTATACCCAGCCAAACGCACCTTTCTTCTTTCTTCTCCATCTCTTCTTCCTTCAGAACCCGTACCACCACCATGTCCGTCTCCATCACCATCATCTTCTCCCCAAATCACTCCACCATCTACGCCACCAAACCAACCCTAAACCTAAGCCCATCATCACCATCACATGCTATCTCTTTATCAACCACTAATTTCTCCAATTTCTCATCTCTCTTCTCACTGAAACCCTAGGTGAGAAATTGTGGATATAAGTAATGTTAAAGCAACAATTGGAGCATGAGATGAACGAGGAGAAGTAATTGGAGAGTGGGTCGACGAGATGGAGTGAGTATCTCAACACATTAGGTAAATCAATTTTACCTAATTTTCTGTTTTTGGGGAAAAGGGGTTGGAACCCTAATTCTGATATGGGGAGTATAAATTTGTAATGTTTTGTGTGTGGGGGGGGGGGCAATAAAAGGGGATGATCTCTGGACTATCCAGGAGAGAATTAGAACAAATTTTATGCAATTTCAATTCCAGTTCTCTTTATCACAGTTGATAGTTGAATGCTATGTGTGTTGTGTTTGAACTATTTTGTTTGATGAATGATGTTGTTATACTTATGTTGAGCATGAGCTAAGTAGCACTAAGCTAAGGCTCAGTTGAAGCCTTGTGCACTGTCAATTGACAAGTTGCTAGGATAGTTATCCTGATGTGTGTTTTGATTGAGCAATGGGAAGAGACTAATGCTCTTAGTACCTGTGATTGATTGTACTGTCAAAAGACAGTCAATGCTAGGGGCAACCTAGTGAGCAAATTAGTCTTCCTCCCATTCTAGATGTATGCATAGAATTTTTAACTCAACCTAGAAACATGTTGTTTGATTAGGACACAAGGTGGATCCTAAGCCTTGGCTTAACCACAAATCCCTTTGCAGTCACTTAATTTCAGTTCTATTTTGTTCCCTGCTAAATTTACTGTTTTTCTTGCCTGTTTTCCTTGCAATTTGTAGCTGTTGTGCACTGAAGTCAGTGCACAATCTCACCCCTGCCCTTGGCTTACAGCCTTGGTTCCTTGTTGTTGTTATTTTATATCATCTGCCATCTAATCCTTGCTGTGCTGCCATCTTGTGTTAACTGTTTTAGTTCTTTGTATCTGCCTTCATCCATCACTGCTCACCGCCATAGTGCTTTGCACCCATTGATAGCTTAGGAAAACTTCTTTTAAGCACTCCTACTCCCTGTGGACTGATCCCTTTCTTATCCCTATATTATAAACTTGGCCTTGTATACTTGCAAGAGTTTTTGTGTATTTTCCATTCCACACCAGTCCACACTTCCTATGGCTTGGCAGACCTTGTGCCATCTGTTGGTGTATTCCCTCGTGGTTTCCTTATATCCGATTGCCAGTGAAAAAGCTTATCCATTCCAGTATTAACAGCCTTGTTGTACATGTAAGTTCTTAAGAACTTTTCTGCGAGTTGGTCGTAGGAGTGGATGGAGTTTGGCGGCAGATTATCAAACCAAGACAATGTCGATCCCTTCAGACTCGATGGGAAGTATCTACAGAGTACTGCGTCGTTCTGGCTCCATCTAGCCAGTACACGGTTATAATACCGAATGTGTGCAGCGGGATCGCTGGATCCGTCATAGCATTCGAATGTCGGGACAGGGAATTTGAGTGGAATAGGTGTGTTGGCCAGGCGATGAGTTAAGGGTGTGGAGTTAGCCTCTCTCATGACTTCTTCCAACCTTCCTCCGCCTTGTCTACTTTTTAATTGCCTGATCTCTGCCATCATTTCATCACGCAGCTCTTCCATCGCGCGGTGGTGCCTTACATTCCTCTACTCATGATAGCTTGACTCTCCATCGTTATAATCTGGGTCGGATGCGCTACTTCCTCTGGCCGCGTTTCCATTGGCCGCCACGATGACTCTTCGGTCTCGGTTTGGTTCGGGTGCCTTTGAATTTGCTTCATCGAGTTGTTGGCTCGTCTTTGTGCTTAAGGCAATCCGGTCTTTTAAATCCTGGTTTTCTCTGGCCAACAAAGCCACAGCATCCGCGTAAACCTTTTGGTTTTTCTTCAATTCTTCAAGTTCGGCCATCAATCGGTCTGATTGGTTCGACCCTTGATTGGGAGTCCCAGCTCGTGCTATTACGGCCACCGTGCCGCCTTCTTCTATGGTTTGTACTAAAGGCGGGGGAGGTTCAGCTTCGATTGTTGGCATTCCCATATCGGGCGGAGTGCCCATCTGCGGTGTTAGAGCCACCTGCACAGTTTGATTCAGCTCATTGGTTGATGGCATTCCGAAGGTTGGCGGGTGCGCGGGTTGGTACGTTCTGGATTCATCCACCCTTTCTTTTGGTTGGTGAAATTGATTCGTAGCAAGAGTTTTCACGGCTTCCGTAGTCTTCGGGACTGCCGCTGTCGTATTATATTTTGTCGCCGCTGCTCTGAGGGCCGCGGCTGCAACGGAATTAGCATTCATAGGCGAAGTGATTTCCGCAGTGTCCTGTCTCTGACTGGTCATTTTGGCTTTGTCTCCTTTCTGCTTGCTCCGGGTGATGACCGGGGTTGTCCTCGGTGCTTCCTTCGACGTGGCTCTGGATTTTCCTACTTCTTGCATCTTTCTGCACAAGGGAATTTCAAACAGCGGGAAACAGAATTGTCCGTGCGGATCGGGTTAGTTTGCGAAAATTCCTAATTCCACGACAGGGAGAAACTTCCCGAGGGCCACAGAGAACTCTTAGGGTAGCCCATTTGATTCAAACATGAGTTAAAAGTATATGGATTAAATTCTTATTAAAAGTGCGGATTCATTGAAAGTATGAGGAAATGCGAGAAAACCCCTTTTAAAACTGCACGTAAATCCTTTGAAAATTTACGAAATCCCAACGGAAAGATAGGTCCGTACGAGATCTAGAAAAATGTAGATCCGTGGATCTAAGTAATAAATCTTTTAACCAGTAAACGACGATACTGTCGGTAGTACCGAAGACAACGGGTGCGTTTTTGAACATGGCAAAGTTAATAAAAGATAAATACTGTTAAAGATAATGAAGCAGAGCAATCTTACGCTAATTTAATTATGAAATCACAGGATAAGATAAATCTTTTACCGGGACGAATTCCCTGTTTCTAGCGCCAAATTGTGAACACGTAAATCACGTAGGCATCTATATGTTCACAAACAATATTCAAACTCTAGGTACCAACTCGTGCTGATAATACAATGGCATTGATTCCTTGGCTCAAAACCTTCGGGTTTATCATAGACTCATCTAAGAATACTGCGAGTGGCGTTTACGCAAGGGGAGATAAAGAAAACGAAGCATAAAAGTAAAACTCATGAAGCGTTAGACAAAAATAAAGTGCTGAAGTGTAAATGAGACCGGGATTTACGTGGTTCAGCACTAAGGCCTACATCCACGGGGTTGTTGTTTCACTATGTACTTGATGGTTACAAAGATAGTCGAGTGACTTTGTAGTTTACATTGGTCTATCTATTGTCAAGGACTAACTTACACTTACAATCTTTTCTCTCTCTCCTTCCCCCCTTTTTTCTATCCCTTTACTCTTGGTGGAGAGGGGGTATTTATAGGGTTAGAGTGTGGGACCAATCTCTGAAGGCCGTTGGAACCTTATCTTCTTGTGTTTTGTGTCCATCACGCAGGGGTCTTCGTTTGTAACTTCATCATGCAGAGTCATCCTCGTTCGTTCCACGGGTTGATCGACACGTTTGCTGCTCAGAGTGTTTAATGCGGGTAGTTGAGGCGCCTGCTCGTGTCAGGAAAGTGTTCTCTTCCTCTGTCGCGTCTATGTCAGTACATCTTCTCTCCATCGTTGATCTTGGCTTCTTTTGGGGATGAGATAAAGTAACTCTTTGGGAGTTATTTGGTGCTCCGCAGTACAGCGTGTTACCGGAACATCCTTTAACTTCTGCCCTTAGATTTTCTCGGGCAACGATCCAACGTCGGCGGGATGGGCATCTTGGTTGTGGGCACATGTCATCATGCTTTGATGACTTTATCCGCATGCTCTCCACGTATGTTCCTATATACACGTGTTTGATGATGAAATATGTGCACACACTAGTTGAGAATGAAAGTGTTACTTACTTTTCTCACTCTTTCCTATGGAAGTAAAATATACCTCCTAAGGTAAGATATATCTTATGTTATGCATTTCATAGTAAAATAAATACCGTTGATATGTGGTTTCACATGGGTATCAGTCTTGATGATACGTGTGTGCTCTGTGGAAATACGAAGAAGACTATAGATCACATCTTATTATATTATATAGTTTGTCAAAGAGTTTGGTATATACTTACTTCCTCTAATTGGGCATGATCTTTTTGTATGACTATGATGACTTGGCTATGTGTTGGCTGGTTAATTCCCTTTATGATTCTGGCAGAGAATCTTTGCTCTTGGTTCCTTCTGCTCTTACTTGAGTGTTGTGGAAAGAGAGAAATGATCACACTTCTAAAGAGAAATATGTTTACAAAACTTGGTATTTATATGTCTATTGAGGCTAAGTCGTTTGTGCTAACTTGGGAAATTGCTTTTGGTCATATAATTATTTCTAATGCTCATGGACATATGTTTGATTGAGACTCTGTTTTTGCTTAAATTTCTTTTATAATCTACCTCTGATAGCTTAGTATATTCTTTTCTCTTAATAAATATATCTCTTACAATCTAACAAAAGAAAAGGTAATTAATTTGCAGATTGAACTTTTGGCGTTCCTGTTGCAAACTCATCGGTTATGCTATTGTATTCAATATTATTGCCAAATTTATTTCAATAAATAAAATCGCTAGTCTATTTGTTCTTTCTTAATACATGATTTGTGTTCTAAGTTTCAGGTTTAGCAAGTGTTGAATTTTTTTTGCTTAGTACTAAGTTTTCGTTTGGAACTTACATTTGGTGCCAATATTTGTCCAGATTGGAATTTTGTATCTCGCGCCTTATGTTTGACAGTCGTTGATTCAGTCATTTTTTGACTTTATGTTACCAAATGGAATTGACGACTTGTACTTTAACTTTAAAAAGTATTATCATATCTAACAAAATTGTTAACTATCGTACGCAGATACAATAAAAGGATTAGCTTTATAAAAATATTTATATGTACGAAAGAATTGATTTGTATTAAACCCTTCATTAAGTATGTTGTTCGACCCTTTCTTGTTATTCGATTCTTTTCTTCCCGCAAAATTTGATGTAGGTTTTGAGAATAAATCATTCCACCAACCGATCTATAATAAATAATTGATCATCAATAAAAATTCCCACCTATTTGAAATGAAAAACCCAAACTTTAGTATGAACAATGCCTACAAGCAGACACCATCAATTTCACTATGAAAAACCTCCCGTCACATCTCCGAACCTTTGCTTCAAAGGCTAGCTCATAAAGCTCAAGGATGCATGACAAAATTCCTTACACATGCAGGGAGGTTAATTCTGATTAAAACCTCCTTAACACCCACCTCCACTCACCTTATGTAGGCGCAGCTTTTCCCCACCCATGTACACAAACAGATTGATCGGATCGCCAGAAACTTTTTCCGGGGACATGATTCCTCTGTTAAAAAGCCTCACCCTTTGGGATTGAACAAGCTCAAAAAAACGATAGTGAAAGGAGGACTCGGCATTAAAAAGAGTAGTCATCACGATAAATCCTTACTCATGAAAAGAATCTGGAACATTCATGATCAACCACATTCCATCTGCACCAGTATCTACAACGAGAATACCTCCAAAATCAACCAATATTTCAAGGTACAATCACAATTCCTTCTACTGCCATCCCACAATGGAAACAAATAGCTTCCCTTATACCTTTCCTTAAAAAACATTTATTTCATCGCATACGAAATGGTTTAGCCACTCCTATCCAAGCTAATTGGATACCTCATTTTCTAAACCTTGATCATATCCGTTGATACCCTATCCAAATTGTAGTTGATATGATTGACCATTTTTCTCATAACTGGAGATATAATCATCTAAACAACCTTCCACCTGATGCAATACAACATATTATAAATATCCACCTTCTCCTTGACAACTCCCAGGATAAAATAATTCGGCGTATTCAAAATCAGGAAAATACACCACTGCATCCGGATACAACTGTTTAACCCAACAGGATAACCATGCACCAACAAACCACCTCCCAACCACCAAATTTCTATGGATCTTACCGTGTCCTCCAAAAATTCAGCTTTTCTTGTGGAAAGCTATCAACAAAGGATTACCAACCTTCTATTTGTTACACCACATCAACCTCACTAGCTCAAACATCTGCCCCCGATGCAACTCTTGTTAGAGCATAGGCCGGTTGAACCCACCAAGCGTTGGTATGTCAAGTTTGGTTGTCATATTTTAGTGAATCAAAACTCATTTAAAAATTCGCTTGATTATTTACTAGAGTCAACTTCGTATAGGTTAGCTAGAAAGTTACTAGGATATGATACTTACAAGTATTACATAAAGACTTGAAGAATGTGAAGAAGTAAAGAACTACATCGACGACATCATCCTTCCTCTTGAGGTTAGTAATATTTGACTTGAACTGTTTCAGTCCTAACGTATCTTTCAAGTCGTGCATATTGAAAACATATCTGCGAAGGGCCTATAAATGACACATGAAATCTGTTATAAAACATGGTTTATCACGATTTTCATCCGTCATTCGAACCGTTATTTATTTGGTGTGACTCTTTATAAATAACAAATCGAAAACGTCATTTAACTATGACAAATAAAATATGTGACTTTAAGTCACGGACACACTCTATTATTTAGTATCACGGTTATCATATGTTAAATTTAATAACAGTTGATGTCTGTCCTATGTAAATGCTCTGTCATCATTCAGCCTACTGATTCATACATTAGTATTCAGATATGGGGATTCAGACATTAGTATTCATATCGGTGATTCAGAAGTTGGTTGAATCTGAAACAAAATTTTCCCCTAGTTCTGAAAACAAAATATTAAATGAAACGGTTTAAATTCTAGTTGCAATTTAAAGAACGTTATATTAATATCAAAAAAAACATTCAACACATAGAATCTCTAAATACAAACTGAAATACAAATTATAGAAACCTAGAATTGCATACTAAACATTAAAACTGAAATCCATCTACTAAGATTGTCACCTAATCTTGCCACTCTAATTTGGTAGCTCTCCTACAAGATTTACATAAGTTTTTAGCCACTTAGTCTTATCATCTCTTGCAATATCTCCAAGTACTCCTTCCATTTCGCATAACATAGCACTTGCATTCATAATTTTATCAAACTTATGATCACGACCTTCCTAATGAACACATTCTGCAATGGGTAAATGCTTGATGTAGCCTTCCCAATATCCTTTCCAATCATCTCAGGGATAAATTTTTCCACCAATTCTTTAAGATCACATGAAGAGGCTAGGTTTACCATGATTTCAGCCATCTTGTGAAGAATCTGAC
This sequence comes from Papaver somniferum, assembly GCF_003573695.1. NCBI lineage: Eukaryota > Viridiplantae > Streptophyta > Magnoliopsida > Ranunculales > Papaveraceae > Papaver > Papaver somniferum. The sequence goes on from NC_039360.1 coordinate 75,490,654, forward strand.
AACACAAAGTACAGATAATACAATCAGGAAATAATAAGAAAATGTTGGTTTACCATGATTTCCTTATTCTTCCAATAGGGTCACAAAAGAATCTTACACACATGAATCACATGAAATGATAAGAAAATGTTGAATTCGAAAGACCCAACTTCACCTCTCGAATATGGCTAGATTGAGCATAATAGATTCTCTTGACCTGTTTGTATGACTGCTTGGTGAATCTACTCCAGAACGATGAAACAATCTTAAGAAAACATTGAAATCGAAAGACATAAACTTCACCTCTCGAATCTGGCTAGATTGGGCATAACAGGTTCTCTTGACTTGTTTGTCTCGCTGCTTGGTTAATCTAATGCAGAATGTCCTCGAGGTGAAGTTGTCTGTTGTCTTGACATCAATATGCATTTCAATCAATGTTTGCCACTTTCTTACAAGAGATCTCAACTTGTCTGTGGTAAAATCCATTCCCTGAATCAAACAATTATAAATATATGTATCAAAATAAATCATTAATAAGAGACGAAATTGTAGATTGTTACTTATCCAGAAATTGGTAAGAACATTCTTTCTTTTAACATCCTCAACTCTAAGTCTAAACTTCTTGCACACTTGATCCTCATTGCCTCAAAGATCAGCCAATGAAACCTCACAGTTGGCGAGCTAGTCCTGAGGAAGCAAAACAAGGAGAACATGCAATCCATTAATGTACATTGTTAATATTATGAAGCAAATGAGGCCGATACTTGAAACACTGGCTTTGTAACCGTTAGCTAAGATCATAAATCATTGGCAGACTCAATAGTAAAAGATGAAACAAAGAGATGAGTCAGGTGAAAACAATGAAGCTATGTCTTATAGTCATCATGGGTATATCTGAAAGAACAAGTGCCTCAACAAAATCACAAGCAAGTTTGCAGCAGGAATTGGTGCCACAACTTGTAAGCATCACCTACGATCATATTTGTGCTACATTAGTATACCAAAATATGGGCACCTAAGTTTCAATCAGCTGCTAGCTATGAATAAGAGACACAACCTACAAACATCCAAGATTGTTCTCTTAGGCAGTTCAAAGGGCCATAACATCAATGAGCTTAAATTCCTTAATACCACCAACGGCAGCATTACTGCATCACCCCCACATCACCACCTCCACATACCAAAAGATGGCATCTAAGTTTCTAAGTTAATAGCATTTGTGCAGTGGTGGTGTTGATGTTTTGGACAGGTGGTTAGTGATATGGTAGTGGTGGTGGTGCTGTTGTATTATGGTAAAGGTGGTTGCCGTGGTATTGGTATTGTGGTGTCATGGTGGTGGTGCTATATTAAGTGGCTATGAATTCGAATTTGAGAGGCATAACCAGTCGATTACTACTCATGTTCTAACAGTAAGAGTTCTCAAAACTGTAATGTTGTCTTTCACAAAGATCACTGACTAATATCAGCTAAGCTGTCCTACTTGTGTAAAGATGAATACAAAACTGAGAAGAATAAAAAAATATGCTTTGTAATTTAAAATACAGGTGCTCATAAAATAATTCCATTTTGTTGATGCGTTTCACCAAACACTTTGCACATATTCATCAGTTTATTTATAACCAAATCAGATAACATGAGTTCTACATCGGACTTTTACATAGAAAACAGAACAGATGATGAAATTAACCTTTAAAGAAGCTTGATGTATTATTCCTTATCGAGTAAAGAGGAGGAATGCAAGTAAGTGATGGAATATATAAAGTGGTAACAACAGATTTGAACAAATTCGAGTAAAAAAAACAGATTTGAGCAAAAACAAGGAAAATAAACCCTATCAATTGGTTCTGTATAGATGGAATCCTGGCCACTGTTAAACAAAGAATATGAAGACCAAATAAGAAAATTGGACACCTTATTATCATGGTTCTTCAAATAACCCATTTAGACTATCACCTTATCATCGTACATTTCAGGAACCCTAACTCCGAAATTTAACAAACTTGAGTTTTAAAAATAAAACAGACCAATTACACATCGAGCACACACAAATTGATAAGGTTTAATGAGATTTCCTGCTATCAGTTGATGATTGAAGTGGCGAGAGAAGATTTAATTTGGGTTTTTTCTTTTAGGAGGAACCGAAGACGAGACTTTTCAGGATCTAAGTTTTTTTTTGAACCATAATATTGGGCATACCAGAATCTTTCAAGGCATACTGAATGAAGACAAAAAAGGTTGTTGAATAGCAAAATCAGATAACCCCTTAACCCAAAAAAATTTTAATGGCAAATCTGCCCTTTACGTATTAGTGTTAATAATCTTGATTAGTGATTGAATATTTTGTTTAGATATTAAGATAATTTTCAGAATTATAAGAGTTGTTTAGATGAAAAATATGAGGAAAAAAAATCAAAGTTTTGGTTTGGTTAAGAAGGAGAGAAAGAGAAGGAGAAAGTGAGAAAATTATAATTCTTGATTCAATGGAGGATGAGGAGGGTCATATATCATCTAAAAAACCTAGGAAAATACACATCAACTACACCAATGATTCCCAAATGGATGATTTCTTAGATTATGAATCATGGTTCGGCGAAACAGGTTGAGGTTCGGCTCACATCTATGAGCCGAATATACCAATTGATGAACGGTTCGGCTTACTGAATCTGTTTACTGCATGCGCCGAACCTATAATTTCCAATTCCCACCCTTTTGCTAGACACTAGTTCGGCTTATATGAAAGTTTCATAGTAAGCCGAACAACATCCTGAATAGCCCGGAATAGAATCATTACTAATTCGGCTTACATATCCAAATTCGTATGTGCCGAACATAATTTTTTAATTTCTGGGTTGAAATATTGTTACTGGTTCGGCACATATGGAGAATATCGTATCAGCCGAAACCTCTTATGTTCAAGGTTCGGCACATAATATGATTATCGTCTGAGCCGAACATGAATTTTTTAATTTTTGGGTTAAAATATTGTTCGCGGTTCGGCACATATTGAGGATATCGTATAAGCCGAAACCTGTAAATGTTCATAGTTCGGCACATAATGTGATTATCGAATGCGCCGAACCTGAAGGACAAATGATTCGGCGTGTAACTAACATTAGAGGATAAGCCGAACTCTGTAAATTCGGCACATAACTGTTAAGCTATTCATTAAAACATGAAATTGACGGTGTCCATAACCCAATCCCAGCACCATTAAAAACAAAGTTCAGCACCTTAAAGCAAAGGTGTTTGCAACACCATAAAAGTGTACTTAAAACTTAAGAAAAAGTGTACCATAAAAGTGTACATAAAAGGGCATTTAACCACGACCCCTCTTCTTAGTTCCACGACCACCTCTTCTTCCACCTTGGTCTTCATCTTCCGACGCATCATTACTGGGTTGGACGGTAGCACCAACTTGGCTTGTACCTTCACCAACTTGTCGAGACCTCTTAGTGGTAGGCCTTTGTTCGGGTTCCTCGGGTCCTTGTCCTTTGTTGATGATTGCATCCCACTTGTCGATGAGGTATTTTTGTTCTTCCACGGTCATTGTTGTTTGGCAACCAAGTTTGGCCTTCATTTTCTTCAACATTTCCTACCCGCGGCAACCTATTTTTCATTTGAGAACAACTTATAACCATGAGGTTGAAGACATTTTTACCATAACTAATATATGAAAACAGTATAAAGTGAATTCATTCTTACCATAACCTTGAAAGCCTTGACTACATCTTCGGAAGTAGACTTGTTGGTGATCTTGATTGGCCTCGCCTTCCCCTTATCAGATATCTTTTGCCTTTTCTTATTGATAATGAAGGGATGAGAAATTTGGTTATACCAATCCATATAGCCCGGATCCTCTTCACATGGATCATCAAGCAAAGGTGTTAACTTGGACGCATCTAATGTGTGATTGTCTAAATTATTCCAAAACTCAACGGTGGGATCAGGATCATACTTTGGTTCCCAAGATGAAGTGGTGCTTTTAGTTCCCGTACCACTCTTTGGTAACAACCTGAATTTCTCGTCAAACAAAGGAACCTTTTGGACACATCCTAATTGACGGAGTACTCGCCTAGGATCGTATATAACATAACCACCGGGATATTACAATGGCCCATAATACATACCTACCGGCATATCCTCATCTTCAACAACTTCATCTTCTTCATATTCATTCTCATATGGTTGAAAAGAGACATCATCAACACCAAGACAGTCTAACGTCTCTCTCAAACTTGCCACCAACTTGTTTTTGTTCCTTTTATTGGAGTCCTCGTACGCGTACCGTGCTGCAGTTGGCTCAGTATCAACATAATCGACATCTTTCTCAAATACTTTGGCCAAGTTCAAAATTGGGAAATGGTCATATATCCACACCTGCATCCAAAGAACCACATTAAAAAATCAAAGGAATTGAATTGATAGAAACAAGTTTTACTTGGAAACATCAAAGTAAGACTAAAGTTTGCAAACTCAGAGAACTGTTCGTCTTATATGGATCAAGTATTATAAGCCGAACCAAGTAAGAAAAAGCTTCGGCTTAAAAGGTTTTATGGTTATAAGCCGAACCATACTCTGAACTCCCAAAAGTTACCTGGAGCAAAGTGAAGTTCCCTCCGATGTTTGTACTTGTCAACCTAGACGCGGTGGAAAGTTGGTCCAGCAGGTAAGCGAGCGTAGCCGTTTCCCAAGCAAACTTGTTACAAGTTTCAAGATTCTTTACCAATTGGAGATAATTAGCATTTACCTTGTTTCCGGTAGTGTCGGGAAAGATGTCTCTACCAAGAGTATAAAGCAAGTAGGCAGTTCCGGTTTGCTTCACTTTGACGGGATCCATTATCAACAAACCTTGTGTGACTCTTTCCTTTGTGTTCTCAAACTCCCTTTTCAAGTTAGTCAACTTGATCTTCTTATTCTTCTTATTTCTGCCACCTGGTATGAAAACGGTATCGACATCTTTAACTGATCGACAAAACTCCAACTCAGTTTTCATTGAACCCCAACCAAGGCATTCCAGGTACAAATTGTATAGTTCATCTCAACTCATGTCATAAAAAACCAGCATCCACACTTACACCCCTTGCTTTAAGACCTGTAATCTTACTAGCCTCATCAGGAGTGATTGACATCTCTCCAAAAGGTAATTGAAATGTGTAAGTTTCTGGACAAAAGCGCTCGGTAAATGCAGAGGCCGACACACTATCATATTCCTTATGTCCATAATTGATAGCAGGCCATAAAGCACTGGCTTGTACGTAAGCAATCACCTCAGGAACCTCTTCATCAAGACTCCATTCCGCTGCCCTCTGGTGTCTCAATACTCGGACTGCACGGTTGTGATCAGGAGTCTCATAAATTCTCTTCCCCCAAGAATCGGCATAACCAATCAACACATTTCCTCCATCTTCCGGAAGACCATGAGGAAAACCATCTGATCGAGGTGTAATTACGTCATCTTCATCAGGAATGTGTAAACCAGTGATCCGTCGATCATCATCGTTCTTCTCTTTCTCGGGTTCTGCCACCTTCTTACCTTTCTTGTCTTTCTTGGGTTTTCCTTGGGGTTGTGTTTCTTGATGAACTTCTTGATTATCATAAACTTCTTCATCTTCAGCTATTCCTTCTTCTTGTCTTTCAATTCTTACTTGTCTTTCAATTCTTACTTCTTCTAAAGTTCCTCCTCTACCTCCCGCTCCCAATTTTTTCTTACCTCCTCCTCTAGGATCAGGAGTTTTAGAAGTAGAAGGTGTTATCTCCATCTTCTTCCTCTTTGTAGCTGCATTGGTCCTGACACAAGTATGAAAGTTATAAGACTAATTCGAACAACAAAGAGATTTGGAAAGCCAAAAACTTGTAAGAAAATAAGAAGCCTCGGCTTACCCGAAATAACACATATGAGCCGAATCATGTCTTGAAATTTTTATTAGCTTACACAGAGAGTGGATCGGCTCATACCACAAAACAATTATAAGCTGATCCCATATATTCTGCTCACAACCGATACCGTCGAATAAGCCAAATCTATGATTATGAACTCAAACATGTATTCGGTGCAACATGATATAATATAAATAAGCCGATCCTACACACTTGTAAAATTTATGAAATTTTAACAATAATATTCGGCGCAACACTAATACTATCGAATAAGCCGAATCTAGACTTATGAATCGAAACCTTTATTCAACGCAAAACTAATACAACCATACAAGCCGATCCTAAGCACATGCAAAAATTCTGAAATTCAAACAACAATTATTCGGCACAAAACTAATACTACCATACAAGCCGATCCTACGCACATGCAAAATTATTAGCTGATCCTATATATTCGGCTCACAACCGATACCGTCAAATAAGCCGAATCTATGATTATGAACTCAAACATGTATTCGGCGCAACATGATATCATATAAATAAGCGATCCTACACACTAGTAAAATTTATGAAATTTTAACAATGATATTCGGCGCAACCCTAATACTATCGAATAAGCCGAATCTAGACTTATGAATTCAAACATTTATTCGGCACAAAACTAGTACTACCATATGAGCCGATCCTATACACATGCAAAAATTCTGAAATTCAAACAACAATTATTCGGCACAAAACTAATACTACCATACAAGCCGATCCTACGCACATGCAAAATTTCTGAAATTCACAAAACATATTCGGCACAAAACTAACACCATCGAATAAGCCGATCCTAAATATAAGTCTGTGTGTCACCAAGTTCGGCTCAAAACGGATTTCAGATATACGCCGAGCAGTTCAAATGCACTTTCAGGGTTCAGTTTCAAGAACAGCTCGGCGCACATCTAAGATTTGTTTTGCGCCGAACCATACCCTGTAACCGCCGCAGAAACATGATTTTGACGAATTAAATCAATCAAACCAATAAAAAAACATCAAATACGAGATGGGTTTGTAAAACTAACCTTCTTATTCTCATTTGTGGAGTTGGTTCTTCTTCAATCTCTTCTTCCGGTTGATTTTGTGGTTGATTTTGAGTTTCTTCTTCACTCTCTAAATCTTCTTCTTCTTCAATGGGTTGTTCAATCGCTCGATTAGAACGAGATACTGGCTTACGGTGAACCATTATATAGATGAGTTTAATCGTCGACTAAATTTTCACGAATCGACGATTAAATTTCCGCGATGATACGATGAAAAAAAAAAGGAAGAAGAAGGGTTCGACTGTTGTGGAGGAGGAAGAAGAAGGGGTTAGGGATATGAAACTGATTTTGGTTTATTGATTATAGGTTTTTGTATTAGGGATAGGGATAGATTAGTAGTAATTTAGAGAATTTAAGGGCATATAGGTAACTGAACCACCCCATAGGATACCCCTTATAAGGTCACCCAAGTTAGGACTAGTCCTTTGTATGCCTTAAAAGTTTTAGGCATGCCCAAAATTAGTGTTCTTTTTTTTTTTGGGAAGAAAAGTCTAGAGTTTGGTTGATTCATTATCGAGTATATAGGGCTTGATGGAATCAGGCCCATACCAAACCATGTGAAACGTGAGTTGTGTACGACACATAAGCCAGTGGCTACCCAGTTCTGGACTTATAGGAATATGGCCTTACAAAGTGGCTAGCCACTTTTGGGGTACAAAAAAAATGTGGAACTGGGTGTATATAACGTGTAATATATTTCGGATTCGATCTGTTATTTTATAAATCACGCATTTTAGTAATTAACACACATTTAAATGACGGTTATTATGTGTTAAGTAATGGATCCTACTATTTTCATGTTATATCACAGGATTTATTAATGATAATTTGTTCACGTACTTAATCTGTCATATAAAAATGTGATTAATAACCTTTTTTGGACTAGTTACTCTAGTTAGACATAGTATTAAGGAATTACAATACGAAGTATAACGTCTATCTTTTGAACTTCGTATATAAGACATCGACATAACCGTATGAACGCTATTGTGATTATGTATGGGTATGGGTGAATATTTCGTCCTAGGAAACAATGTTTTACATTCGTTTAAAGGAAGTACAATTCATAAACTTGTTTTATGAATCGAAAGGGGAATCGCTAGGCTTATTGGTATTGTTATTCATTGCAAATATTTGGATTACCAATATGTGTGTTTAGTATAACCGCTCATAACTTGTTTATGTATCTTGGTAAAACTATTCACAATGCCTCATTTTTGTATTCGTATGACTTTTATTAGTGAAACCGATCTTAAGTAATCACCTGAGAAGGTATGATCGATATATTGTAATTGGTATGACCAACTCTAGACATTGGGGACCGATCCTAGTAAGAGTTGCAACCGATCACAATCATGTGGAATCGATCCTTGTAAGAGGTATAACAAGTCTTAGTAATTGGTAACCGATCCTATGACTTGTGCAACCGATTAAAAGTTATAAATACCATAATTATGTGGTAATCGATCCTAGTACCTAGTCAACCAATTTTTGGAAAGCTAGGGTCACCGATCCTAGTACCCACATGGAGGTAGAACCGAACTTGTGTTTTGGTAGAACCGTGAAACCCATTAATGGTGATTTGATAGTATAACCAATCACATAGTTCTTGGAAGTCATATGAACCAATTCTAAACTCGTTTGGAAGTGTGGCAAATCGGTTCCAAGATTGTAAATATAAAAAAGGATTTACAAAGTAAATATGTCGACATACTTTGAACATGTGAAGTAACTCTTATATTTTATTGTTCAAAGATATTCCTTAATAACTAAAGGAGAATCCCGGATCGAAATAAATTGAGAATCTTTTAATTAAGGTTTTTAATTTTATATGCTTTTAATTTCCAGCAATTGAATGCATATCTTTAGAAAATAAAAATTGGTAATGTGCATTTACTAATTAGAGATTTTCTACTGAGATTTCGGTCAATATTTGGACAGACCATTTCCAGGAATTATGGAAACCGAATTTGGAAATATATTGCATATCTTGAGAATATTTTCGGTTTTGGAAATTCTTTGGTGTCTGATCGCAGTCGTATGCGTCAAAAATAATTACACTTTCTCACTACTCAAAATATATAATATAGCAAGGGTAAGAAAGGATCGTTCCCACAGAGAGGACTAGGTTGCCAATATGTTTCGGTTTCTTATGTAAAGCCAGGGGGATTTTCTGATTTTTATATACTAAAATAAAATAAAAGCAAAACAAAGAAATAAAGCACACAATTCAAATATGTGAAAGGATTGATCAAGGATATCGTTTTAATCCACAAACATGCTTTTCAACAATAACTAGAATTGATATTTAATCTCAATTTATTAAAAGTCCTAGGATACCTTGATCGCAAGAATATCCCGTTAATTTCCTCTTGTCATCAACAAACACATTAAAAGATGCGAATGTGAATTCTACCTAGAAAGCAACCTAAAGTGTAAAAGCACAATTAAGTTTAACTCCCTATGAGCACTAAGTTCTATGAAATAAGACTAATCAATGCAAACGAACGTGTAAAAGCACTAATCCAATTTAACAAAGATTATGACTCACATGTGACTACTAGGATGTATCTCTACAAGCGATAATCACAATCATGCTACTTGTAATCAGGAATCTATCACTTTTGCGTATAATAAATCATAATCTAGCAATGGAGATGAACACAAAATCAACCGATTCGCGACTCGATCAAACAAGTATTCAAATCATAAGATAATATCAATAGTGAATCATAAACGATAAAGCATGGAGACAAAACTAATTTATCATATCAAAAAGCATATATTATGTGAAATCCAATTGTTCCATAACCAATAATAACAATCTAGTTCATGTTCATGGAGTTCATCCAAAGAAGAAATAAATCTATCATTTTCACAAACCCTAGAACAAAAATAGAAGAGAAGCTCCTCCTCAGATAGGGAAGGTCTCGCTTTTATATACTTTTTGTTCACTTCCAGTTCAATTCCCGTAACTAGCTTAGCCCACTGCCAAAACTAAATCTCAGACATCCCATTAGCCTGGTCCAAGTTCATATGAGACATACCTGAATCGGTGAGTCAACTCGGTCACAACCGATCCGGTGGATTTCTGCCTATATTCTGGCTCATTTCCAACCATATCTCAGGCCATTCTATAACTCATACTTCCTGCAATCAATAACTCTTACCAGCTCACAACCCGTAGTTATTCAGCTCTGCAACATAACCAGAGCCATTGTCTTGCTCAGATCCAACTTGTACTGCATATATTGTAAAAGCTTGTACCCCAAATCCCTGCAGAAACAACACAACTGATTGAGAAACAACACCACCTGCAATCAGTTGTAGCATTTTTTTTATCCAAGGCAGCAACTTGATCTTCCATTACAGTAACAAACCAACTCAGATGCCAACCTTTGCACACTTCTCCACCTTAAGCCAACTGCACCTTTACAGTTCAGTTCATGTACGTCTCAAGATATATTCCCAGCAACAGCTTCTCACTTGGTCTTAATTCCATGTTTTTGCCATCGGCAGTAGCTTATCTTCTTCTGCACCACCAGTGCCTTCATCTCTGATATAAACCCATTGTACTCAACCATGGCTTCACTGCGCCCGCAGCTCTATCTGCAACTCTTGCTCAGCTCAAACTCTCAACAACATTACCGGCTCTGAGTCGCAGCTGCACTACCTGCAATTTCATTCATTCAACACTATTCAAGGCCATTAGCTGCTACCAGTACCACCAACACAGCTCAGGAAAACCAATCTTGCTATCTTGGTACCAACATCACCAGCTGCAACTGCAATCAACTCCATCACATCACCGCCAATTTAATACATTCCTTGTGACTCATTCTGCTCTTGTATTAGCTCCAACTCATAACAATCACCAAATTCCCGCCACACGACCTTCAAACCAACAACACCAGATGCTCTTACTTCCCTGTAAGTCTCAATCCTTATACCAGCATCATTTGCAGTTCAGTTCACTGCATCAATTACTCAGCTGCACCCTCCTTTACAGTACCAGACTCAAGCCTTCATACTTAATCCACCTGCGAACACTGCCAACAGTTCATCCATTCATATCCTTGTTCTTCCTTGTCATGCCTGATATCTTCATCACTAATCCCAGCAACCTACTGCCTTCAATTCAACTTTTCATTTTGAAGAACCCCAATCTCCATATTCTCCATCAAAGCTTCAACACAGATTTAACTCACAACCCATTTCAGTAACAATCGACTTGCAACAATACAACCATCAACTCCATCGATCTCAGACAAACCCCAATCTCTGAAATCCGTCGAAATCATCACCAGATCCTTCAATCGATTTTACTGAAATGCAAACCCTAGCTTCTTCTCGATCTTTGTCATCAACTGAGCAATAAAAACTCAATTTCTACATTATTCTGAACTCAGAGTCTCTCTTCCTAATTTCTCGATCTCTCCCTTCTTCTGAATTTGTTTAATCTTTCAGACAACAGCCATTTTTCTCAGAAGTTTAAGTTGATGTATTGAGAAGGGATTTTCTCGATGCCTAGGATAATAAAATTAATCCAGCCACCCTACACCTTTATATAAGGGTTACCTGAATGATTCTAGGCACTCACCGCACAGATAAGGGCAACCCACTGAAGCAGCAACCCCTTAGTAATTTCAGTTCAATTGTCAGTCCTGCAAGACTGACAATTCAATTAACAAACTCCGCAACTCTGATATGCTTCAAATGCTCCCAGCTTCTTCATACGATGTGGGAATGATCTCATGCTTCTGCCACTGGCTTCGTCTTTTCGTTATCTTCAAGATGATGAGAAGAAATCCTGGATTTGAGCTAGTTCCACTTCCTTTTTGCTCCAATGACTCCATTGCACCTAATATACTCAAAAGCAAACATAAGATACATAATTTACAAGAAACTCGCAAAGAAAGCTTAAACAATAGATATAAATCTAGGTGTTTTACAACACCTATCAAATTTCCTCACACTTACACTTTTCTAGTCCTCGAGCAAAACAAACACAAAAAAAATCTAGACATACATACAACTCCGTGTCGTCGAGGCTACGGTCACACTTAGCACGTATAACAAGCCTTTAAACCCCTAGGTGTCCCTAATGGACTAGTTATAATCTCGTGAAGGCTTACTAGAGATATACCCACAAAACCTACTTTACCAACTTACTAGTTCTCTGAAATGATAGCATCCAACGCGCTAAGAAGACATAGAGATTCTGCACACTAGTCATAAAAAGTTAGACACATATATGAACACAATCTCATTCTTAAAAGTTGAGAGAGAAATAACCATCCCTTATCGAAAGAAATTCGGGTTCGGAGTGATCAAAAGTCTCGACTCTGCCTCACAAGAAAGGGTTTTATGAAGTTGCTCTCAATAATAAATAGCTTTTTACGGGTCACACATGTGTCCAGGTAGGAATGAAGAGAGAATCCTGCGACACCTTGAATGGTAGGAAGGCAAAAACCTTCCGAATTGTTTGAAAATCCACATCTTTTATTCATTTTGAAAACCTTTTTTTCTGACGATCTCTAAGAAAGGAAATCAACCACTTAACGAAGGTGGTAATATGCTTACTTACCTCGCTATCCGTTCGGCATGCAGTTAGCACCACTGTCACAACATCCATAGAAACATCTTCAGTCTTCAATCGGTGTCTTCATCTTCGTCTTCGGTCTTCAACTCTTGATGATAACTCTTGAACTTCGTAGAATCTTGACAATTTGATTCTTTCCTCTAATTCCTTGTTGCTTGAAACTTCATTATTGATATTCCTTCTTTCCATTAGCTTTATTGAATGAATACAAAACCAAAAACGAACTAAAATAAACCAAATATAATACGTTGAACTCTTTTTTTTTTCTTTTTTTTTTTTTTTTTTTTTTTTTTTTCTTTTGATTTCTTTTAACAAGAGACCTAGCATAATGATGACCATGTCCCAAGTTTTTTTTTCTTTTTTTAGTATAGTGGTAAATATTCCCGCCCATCATGCGGGTGACCCGGGTTCGATCCCCGGCGACGACGCCAAAATTTGATCGCAGTCGTATGCGTCAAAAATAATTACACTTTCTCACTACTCAAAATATATAATATATCAAAGGTAAGAAAGGATCGTTCCTTCAGAGAGGACTAGGTTGCCAATATGTTTCGGTTTCTTATGTAAAGCCAGTGGGATTTTCTGATTTTTATATACTACAATAAAATAAAAGCAAAACAAAGAAATAAAGCACACAATTCAAATATGTGAAAGGATTGGTCAAGGATATCGTTTTCATCCACAAACATGATTTTCAACAATAACTAGAATTGATATTTAATCTCAATTTATTAAAAGTCCTAGGATACCTTGATCGCAAGAATATCCCGCTAATTTCCTCTTGTCATCAACAAACACATTAAAAGATGCGAATGTGAATTTTACCTAGAAATCAACCTAAAGTGTAAAATAACAATTAAGTTTAACTCCCTAAGAGCACTAAGTTCTATGAAATAAAACTAATCAATGCAATCGAACGTTTAAATGCACTAATCCGATTTAACAAAGGTTATGACTCACATGTGACTACTAGGATGTATCTCTACAAGCAATAATCACAGTCATGCTACTTGTAATCAGGAATCTATCACTTTTGCGTATAATAAATCATAATCTAGCAATGGAGATGAACACAAAATCAACCGATTCGCGACTCGATCAAACAAGTATTCAAATCATAAGAGAATATCAATAGTGAATCATAAACGATAAAGCATGGAGACAAAACTAATTTATCATATCAAAAAGCATATATTATGTGAAATCCAATTGTTCCATAACCAATAATAATAATCTAGTTCATGTTCATGGAGTTCATCCAAAGAAGAAATAAATCTATCATTTTCACAAACCCTAGAACAAAAATAGAAGAGAAGCTCCTCCTCAAATAGGGAAGGTCTCCCTTTTATAGACTTTTTGTTCACTTCCAGTTCAATTCCCGTAAATAGCTTAGCCCACTGCCAAAACTAAATCTCAGACAGCCCATTAGCCTGGTCCAAGTTCATATGAGACATACCTGAATCGGTGAGTCAACTCGGTCACAACCGATCCGGTGGATTTCTGCCTGTATTCTGGCTCATTTCCAACCATATCTCAGGCCATTCTTTAACTCATACTTCCTGCAATCAATAACTCTTACCAGCTCACAACCCGTAGTTATTCAGCTCTGCGACATAACCAGAGCCATCGTCTTGCTCAGCTCCAACTTGTACTGCATATATTGTAAGAGCTTGTACCAAAATCCCTAGCAGAAACAACACAACTGATTGAGAAATAGCACCACCTGCAATCAGTTGTAGCATTCATCTATCCAAGGCAACAACTTGGTCTTCCATTACAATAACAAACCAGCTAAGATGCCAACCTTTGCACACTTATCCACCTTAAGCCAACTGCACCTTTACAATTCAGTTCCTCCACGTCTCAAGAAATATTCACAGCAACAGCTTCTCACTTGGTCTTAATTCCATGTTCTCCCATCGGCAGTAGCTTATCTTCTTCTGCACCACCAGTGCCTTCATCTCTGATATAAACCCATTGTACTCAACCATGGCTTCACTGCGCCCGCAGCTCTATCTGTAACTCTTTCTCAGCTCAAACTCTCACCGGAACAGCATTAGCACCTCTGAGTCGCAGCTGCACTACCTGCAAGTTCATTCATTCAACACAATTCAAGGCCATTAGCTTCTACCAGTACCACCAACACAGCTCAGGCAAACCAATCTTGCTATCTTGGTACCAACATCACCAGCTGCAACTGCAATCAGCTCTATCACATCACCGCCAATTCAATACATTCCTTGTGACTCATTCTGCTCTTTTATTAGCTCCAACTCATAACAATCACCAAACTCCCGCCACACGACCTTCAAACCAATAACACCAGATGCTCTTACTTCCCTGTAAGTCTCAATCCTTATACCAGCATCATTTGCAGTTCAGTTCACTGCATCAAATTACTCAGCTGCACCCTCCTTTACAGTACCAGACTCAAGCCTTCATACTTAATCCACCTGCGAACGCTTCCAACAGTTCATCCATTCAGATTCTTGTTCTTCCTTATCATACCTGAGTTCTTCATCACTAATCCCAGCAACCTACTGCCTTCAATTCAACTTTTCAGTTTCAGGAACCCCAATCTCTATATTCTCCATCAAAGCTCCAACACATATTTAACTCACAACCCATTTCAGTAACAATCGACTTGCAGCAACACAACCATCAACTCCATCGATCTCAGACAAACTCATCTCTGAAATCCGTCGAAATCATCACCAGATCCTTCAATCGATTTTACTGAAATGCAAACCCTAGCTTCTTCTCGATCTCTGTCATCAACTGAGCAACAAAAAATCAATTTCTACATTATTCTGAACTCAGAGTCTCTCTTCCTAATTTCTCGATCTCTCCCTTCTTCTGAATTTGTGTAATCTTTCAGACAACAGCCATTTTTCTCAGAAGTTTAGGTTGATGTACTGAGAAGGGCTTTTCTTGATGCCTAGGATAATAAGATTAATCTAGCCACCCTACACCTTTAGATAGGGTTACCTGAATGATTATAGGCACTCACCGCACAAATAAGGGACACCCACTGAAGCAGCAACCCCTAGTAATTTCAGTTCAATTATCAGTCCTGCGAGACTGACAATTCAGTTAACAAACTCCGCAACTCTGATATGCTTCAAATGCTCCCAGCTTCTTCATACGATGTGGGAATGATCTCATGCTTCTGCCACGGGCTTCGTCTTTTCGTTATATTCAAGATGATGAGAAGAAATCCTGGATTTGAGCTAGTTCCACTTTCTTTTTGCTCCAATGACTCCATTGCACCTAATATACTCAAAAGCAAACATAAGATACATAATTTACAACAAACTCGCAAAGAAAGCTTAAATAATAGATATAAATCTAGGTGTTTTACAACACCTATCAGTGTCCAAACTTCCTTGGTCTATAAATATTGAAGTTTGCATTTCGAGCAAACTAATCCTCAGAGCCAGCAAAACTACCTAGTTGTGTTGTTACTGGTGGAGTCGTCTATTCGGAGAGGAAAGTACCCTAATTAGGCGAAATCTCGTACGACCGCTCATTTTAAAGACTTTTTTGGGATTGGGAAGCTCTGCGAGTACCGTTGGTGGGAAACTAGATAATTACAGTTTATTATTAGTTTTCGATTGATTTGCTTGACTAACGGTTGTTGAACTTTGATTGCACCTAGTTTGTTTATGCTTGAGAATCTTCTCTTCTGATATAAGATTCACTCAAACTAGATCGAAGTTTCGACGAGGATCTTTAGAACTGTTTGTATATCTAAAGACGTCTTGTGATAATCCATTGTTAACAGACTCCGTTCTGTGTGTGATTTATCACAAGAGATTCAAGTTGAATGTGTGCAGGTGTTTATTGAAAACAAAGAAGATTTCTTATTTGAGTTCATAATCTTTGGTGTGCACAAAACTTGATCGGCTGGGGATCCAACTATAATCGGTTTATCTTTGTGATAACTGTTAAAGGGTGAATTTTTTTCATGTATCAACAATAACCTTGATTGATTAGTTGACTAGATCGGCATCAATACAATTCTTTGTAATTCAAAGTATTGATTGCATAGTTTAGACAATTACTTTGGTAGTTGTTGAGAGATTGATATAAGAACCTGATAAAGGAGTTTATTGGGATAAACGGAAGAGTTTTTTGTCAAACTCATATCACTTGTTTGAAAAGTGTTGTCACTGAACATATTTGTTGTTCCTTTACTGTTTGGAATACGAACCAAAGGAATTGTTCCAAGTGTGTGACTTATTGCAAGTTGGAGGCGTAGGGATACAAACGGAACTAGGTGAACCATAGGTTTAGTTGCTTGGTCTCAACTATACGAAGTTGGTTTAGATTTTGTATAGCGGCTTAATCCTGAGAGTATTCAATTCTGGACAAGGTCCCGGGGTTTTTCTGCATTTGCGGTATCCTCGTTAACAAAATATTGATGTGTCTTTTACTTTTCTATTTCCGCAATTATAATTGTTTTTATTATAATTAGAAGTAAAATACACAGACGTTAATTCCTAATTACTTGATAGAAATCCTATCGTGTTTGGTTAAGTCCGAACCTATTATCAAGTAATCATACTTCGTTGTTGCATTGTCTCGATCTTGTATATATCCATAGTCAATCACAGAAGTTATCTTGTTGTCGTATTGCTCGATCTCGTCTTCATAGACGATTACACAAAGTGTGAACCGATTAGTTGTATTGTCTCGACTCAGTCCATAAACAATCACTTTCGGAGAAAGGACTTATAGGTGGAAAAGTTTTAGATTGAGGTATATTTGGGTACCCTCGTCTTTTCAACTCTGACCCTGAACAACGAAACACATGCTTATTCACTATCCGGTGGAAATGGCGGCGTAGACCATCCTTTGGAAATGATATCAACAAACCAACTTCAAGATAACAACCAACCAATTACCTTAAATCCTCAAACAACCATATTGCATCTTCCGCATGCTTCTACCAATATCGCCTCTATCACATCTTTCTGTTTTCTACTCCGGTCGTTTTGGACAACCAGAAATGAACTTGTGTTCAAGCAAACCCAACCTCACCACGAAGATATCCTGGCGAGATGAAAAGACGAGGTTACCCAAATACACCACAATCTTTTAATTTCAACCTATAATTCTGATACCAAGTGTGATCGTCTATGGACAAAGTCGAGACAATACAACAACTTAGGTATTCACTTGATAATAGTTACGGTCCGAAACCGATTTATAATAGGATCAATATCAAGTGAGTAGGATTAACGTACACGTATAATTTACTTTATTATAATAACACAATTATAATGCCAAAATAAAGTAAATGAGCCAACAAGATTTTGTTAACGATGAAATCGCAAATGCAGAAAAACCCCGGGACTTAGTCAAGTTTTGAATACTCTCATAATTAAGCCGTTATACAAAGAACATAAGCCAATTACGTATAGTTGAGACCAAGAAAACTACCCCTAGTTACTTAGTTTCCTCAGTATCCCTACGTCTTCGACCTTTTGGTCACGCACGAGAATCTCAAGACAGAAATCACTATCTCAAGTTACTCAGTAAATTTTTTATATATCCAACTCCTTTCAATCGTATTCCAAACAATAAAGGAATAAAACTGTTTGGTAACCACTTCAATAATATTTTGTATAAAATATTTGTTGAGTTGTTGACAAAGGCTCTTTCGTATAATCTAATAAACTCCTTTGTCGGGTAAGATCAATCTGAATCAGTAACTTAGATTTAGATTCACAACTATCAGATTCGGATAATGAAGAATACCACCAAATGATAGCTTCCGATTTATACGACTTTCTGATCAAATCTATCAAAAGATAAATCAGATCTAAGTCGGATCCCAGTCGATCAAGATGTGTGCACAAATTCACAAGATACAAAAACTAATTAGAAAAATATTCTTCGTCTTCAAATATTCGATTAATCTTTAAAGTACTTGCATACAAAAACTTGAATCCTCTTGTGATCAATCACGCACATAACGGAGTCTGTTAACAATGGATTATCACAAGATGTCTTTAGATTTAACAACAATTCTAAAGATCCCTTCGATACTTTGATCTAGCTTGAGTGACCCTTATGTCAGAAGAGAAGGCTCTCAATAATAAACAAACTAGGTGCAATCAAAGTTTCAACCACCGTTAGTCAATCAAATCAATAATCGAAAACTAAAATAACAATGCAATTATCTAGTTTCCCACCAACAGTACTCGTAGAGCTTCTTGATCCCGCATAGGTCTTTACACGAGCGGTCATAAGAGATTTCGTCTAATTAGGGTACTTTCCTCTTCGGGTAGAAAACTCCACCAGAAACAAAACACGAATGAAGTTTGCCTGGATCTTAGGATAGTTTTCAAGAAATGCAAACTCAAGTATTTATAGACCAAGGTTGTTTGGACAACAAGGAAATTCCCAAACCGAAATATTCTCAAGATATGTAATAAAGTACCTAATTTCAGTTTTCCTATTTCCAATAAATATCAACCAATATTTCTGAAATCTCTCACAGAAAATTTCTATTATTAGTTTAGAACGTTAACTAATAATCCTTTTCTAGAGTTTATGATTTAATGATGGTAATTAAAACATATAAAATCGAAAATCATAATTAAATGCTTTTCAATTATTTCGGTTTGGGATCACCTTGATTACCAAGGAATATCTTTGAACAATAAATGATAAGAGTTGTCAACATGTTTAAATAATGTCGACATCTAGAAGTTTCCTATTTTAGAAAACCCCAATTCTTAATTCACACACAACATAAAGAAATATGTGAATTTGGAAACTCGGTTTCGCTCTTAGGACCAGTTCTACCATGACTCCCAAACTAAGTTAGGATCGGTTATACCATGACTTCCAATATTGGTTATGACCGGTTATACCCTACTTCCCGAAAACAAGTTAGGAACGGTTATACCATGTCACTAGATATAGGTTATGACCGGTTATACCCTGCTTCCCAAAACTAGTTAGGATTGGTTACACGATGTCACTCAATATAGGTTATGACCCGTAATACCTTGATTCTCAACATAAGTTAAGATTGGTTATACCTTGTCATCTTACATTGGTCATCTAAATAATCTTCAATGAAAACCGAACTAACACACTTATTGATTTCCCTTTCGATTATGAAACAAGTTCATACATCTACTTCCTTAAACAAATGTAGTAATGCATAGTTTTATAGGATGAAATCATACCTATATCCCACAAATAATCAAGTAACTAAACATATAAATTATGTTGATGTCGTATTTACGAAGTTCAAAAGATAAGTGTTTATACTTCGTAATTCAATGTAATTCCTTGATACTTTGATCATAATGCTATGACAAGTCTAATCACTAGAGTATTATAAATATATCTTCTCATATTATGTTTTCAATATAAAGCGACTTGAAAGATACGTTAGGAATGGAAACAAGTCAAGTCAGTATTACTAATCTCAAGTGGAAGGATGATGTCTTCGTTGTAGTCGTTACTTATTCACATTCTTCAGGTCTTCAGAGTAATACTTGTAAGTCTCAACATTCTTGCACTTTCTAGTCTAACCTAAACGAAATGACTCTAGTAATTAATCAAGCGACTCTAGATGAGTGATACCAAAATATGACAACCAAACTTGACATACCAACGCTTGGTAGGTTCAACCGAGCTATGCTCTAACACGAGAGCTCTAACACAACAACAAAAATATGAATGGGCAAAAAATATTTCCCTTACAGTGCGACATGGGTATCCAACACCCAGGATTGCAACAACCACCACAAGGACAACAACAACTATTCAAGTTGGCTGGTCTACTCCAGCACCGGGTTGGATTAAAATAAACACAGATGGGGCTGCTAGAGGCCACCCAGGTATGGAAGGATTAGGGTTCACTTGCATGGATTCGAACGCGTAAACCGTAATGGCTCTTGCACAACTTCTAGGTTTAACTACTGTCATGGCGACAGAGACATGGGAAACCGTGATAGCAACCGGAATAGCGATGGAAATACAATTGAAAAAGCGGGGGTCTAACAACACCACCCAATATTTCGCTTAGCAATCTGTATGGACTATCTCCGAAATACTTTGCTAGAGAATCAACTAGAAAGTCAGACTCAATCTAGATAAAAGTATCTCAAGGAGTTAATATCTCTCTCTTGATTTGATTTTTACTCAAGCTAAAAACAATAGCAAGTCTTTATCAAATACAAGGAATAACTTGGACGGTACCAAAGACCAATGTCCAAGTGTTAATCAATGAAATCGACAACCACAAGGTCGGATCTCCAATCGATTAACCTTTAACACACAACCTGTATTATTTCAATTATAAAGATAAACAATATAATGTGGAAAATGAAATAACACAGACACCAGAAATTTTGTTAACGAGGAAACCGCAAATGCAGAAAAATCCCGGGACCTAGTCCAGATTGAATACACATTGTATTAAGCCGCTACAGACACTAGCTTACTACAAGCTAACTTCGGACTGGACTATAGTTTAACCCCACTCAGTCTCCCACCGATTCAAGGTACAGTTGTACTCCTACGCCTCTGATCCCAGCAGGATACTGCGCACTTGATTCCCTTAGCTGATCTCACCCACAACTAAGAGTTGCTGCAACCCAAAATCGCAGACTTGATAATGAACAAATCTGTCTCACACAAAAAAGTCTATCAAAGGATAAAAATGTCTCCCACGGAAAAACCCTAGGTTTTGTTCCGTCTTAAGATATAAAATCAAGGTGAATAGGAACCAATTGATAATCCGGTCTTATATTCCCGAAGAACAGCCTAGATTAATCAATCACCTCTCAACAATCCTTCTTGACTACACAAGCGGTTTGTCGAGGAACCACAAACAGTGAGACGAATATGTTTGTGACTTCTTTATCTTGCCTATCGGAGAACTCTCACGATCTCAAGCCAACCACTAGATTGTACTCGTACGATAGAAGATGCAAGATCAGATCACACAACTAAGATAAAAGTAGTATCGTTCTGGCTTCACAATCCCAATGAAGTCTTTAAGTCGTTAACCTGGTTTTAGAGAAGAAAACCAAAGGTTAAAAGAGAATCGGCTCTAGCGAGCGCACTAGTACCACACAGACGTGTGGGGATTAGTTTTGCACAATGCTAGATATCTCCTTTATATAGCCTTCAAATCAGGGTTTTGCCTTAGTTACAAAGCAATCCAATTCATCGTTACATGAAAACCTGATTTAGATTCAAGCTAATATTTATCAACCGTTAGATCGAAAACTTATCTTGTCACACACACTTGGGTAGATGTTTACTGGGTTTGTGAAAACCGTGCCCAAACATGTACGTGTATGTTGGTTCAACATAGTAACCCAAAAGGTTAACCATATAAGTATTTCATATTAACCTAGTTCTTCTTCACCATAACTAGTTCAATTGACTCAAATGAACTAGTTAGAGAGTTGTTCAATTGCTATGAGATCTTATGTAACTACACAAGACACAATTGAAACAAAGATGATTTGATTCGATGAATCGGCTCATGAACTTTATAGCCATGGTTTGCATAAAGCATTCCTTAGTAATTTAAGTTTCATGTTCAGAGCACATCTTTAGATCGACTCAATCTAGAATAAAGCATATTAAAGAGTTTAATATCTCTAACTCTTAATTCAATCCGCAATCAGCAAATAGAAATCTGCAAGCCCGATTGAATATAAGAGAATTACTTGAACGGTACCAAAGACCAATGTTCAAGTGTCAATCAATGTAAATCAACAACCAAAGGTTGGATATTCTAATTGATTGATCTTAACGCATAACCTGTGATATTTCAATTATATAACAAAATATAATGCGGAAAAGAAATAACACATGAGAAAGCGGGGGTCTAACAACAACACCCAATATTTCGCTTAGCAATCTGTATGGACAAACTCGAATATACTTTTAATAGAATCAACAAGATTCAATCAATTAAAATTATATCAACGAGTTTATATCTCTCTCTTGATTTGATTTACTCAAGCAAGAACTGCGATTTCTAATCAAATACAAGGAATAACCAGGATGGTACCAAAGACCAATATCCAAGGATCAATCAATGACAATCAACAACCAAGGTTGGATTACTCTAATTGATGATCTGACGCACAACCTGTATTATTTCAATTATAAAGATAAAACAATATAATGCCGAAAATGAAATAACACAGACACCCGAAATTTTGTTAACGAGGAAACCGCAAATGCAAAAAAAACCCGGGGACCTAGTCCAGATTGAACACACACTGTATTAAGCCGCTACAAACACTAGCCTACTCCGAGCCAACTTCGGAATGCACTGTAGTTGAACCCCAATTAATCTCCCACTGATCCAAGGTACAGTTATGCTCCTACGCCTCTGATCCCAGCAGGATACTGCACACTTGATTCCCTTAGCTGATCTCACCCAAAATTAAGAGTTACTACGACCCAAAATCGCAGGCTTTGACAATAAACAAATCTGTCTCACACAGACAAGTCTATCAAAGGATCAATATATCTCCCACAGATAAACCCTGAAGGTTTTGTTCAGTCTTTTGATAATAATCAAGGTGAACAGGAACCAATTGATAATCCGGTCTTATATTCCCGAAGAACAGCCTAGAGTTATCAATCACCTCACAACAATCTTAATCGTATGGTAGCGAAACAAGATGTTGCGGAATCACAAACAATGAGACGAAGATGTTTGTGATTGCTTTTTATATCTTGTCTATCGGAGATATCAATCTCAATCCAATGAATCTGATTATTCTCGTACGATAGAAGATGCAAGATCAGATAACACAACTACGATAAAAGTAGTATCAGTCTGGCTTCACAATCCCAATGAAGTTTTTAAGTCGTTAACCTGGTTTTAGAAGAAGAAAACCAAAGGTTAAAGGAGAATCGACTCTAGCACGCAAACTAGTATCACACGTAAGGTGTGAGGATTAGTTTTGCACAATACTAGATGTCTCCTTTATATAGTCTTTCAAATCAGGGTTTGCAATCAATGTTAGCTAAGTAACAAAGCATTCAATATTCACCGTTAGATGAAAACCTGATTTAGATTCAAGCTAATATTTCTTAATCGTTAGATCGAAAACTTAGCTTATTACACACACTTGACAATGCACGCTTCTAGGTTTGTTAACCGTACCCAAACGTATGAACTTGTTGGTTCAACAACAGTTAAAAAACACTCAAAAACAAGAGACAGGACAAATATCAATCTTAACTCATCCAAAATCAATAATTCTCATCTCTATTTTGAAGAGAATTCAAAGAGGAAGAGAATGTAAAAATAATGAGTTCATTCCGAGTTCGGACGAAGAAGTTACGTCCAAGAAAAGTTTTACCGAATATCGACGTCAAGTATGCATATGGGTTTGCAAACGAATTCTCATGACAAAAAAAGTTTGCAGACTGGGTTTGCGAACTTAAACCCCTGGATTTTGATTTTAAATTATGGTATGCATCCCTGGAATGTGTACCATGAAGTCCAAACATCCCGAACAACTATTTTCAAACCTAAACATATAAGAACCTTAAACACGGATCAAGTTAGGTAGAAATGAACGATAAGCAAGGTACATGGATCATAATAAGTACTTAAGCAAGTAAAAACACAAATATTGCTCAAGTTTATAGACATACCTTTTTATAAGAATTCAATCAAATTCTACAGCCTTACTGAACACAATCTCTGTGCCCCAGTTCTCGTGCTTCCTTTACCATAACAGGGAATTCATTGGTGAGGATGCACTTTCAACACAAACAAGTTGTGTTGAGATGAACATTGTCTTGCTCACCATGGCACCAAGAGAGAGTTTCTTTCCAGAAACTCTTACATCTTGTAGTGTGAGAAACACCCAAGGAACTGTTTTTATAGGTCTATCAAAGAACTTAAAGAGAACCCAAAAGGATTTGTGTTTATGATTTCTTGTTTTCCAACTTATAAAAAACAGTTTCTGCAGATAGTTTTTAGTACTGCAAGGGGAAACTCTTTTGATAAACAGAGACATCCTAGCTTCTTCATAAAAGAAGGCAATACTACTATCTTGATATGAAGTATCAGGAATTGAGCAACGAATCAATTCATGCTTTGAGGTGATACACTCAGATGACTGAGATTTAAACTCCTCTTGTAATTCGCTTAGTTTGTTACAACTAATTGGATTACGCAGAGGAAGAGCATTGCTCTCACTGATTAGTAAATCAATATCAATATCAACCTCAACATAAATATTATTCATCATAACTTGATTTAGCCTGTCAAGAGATTCTTGCTCTTTCTGGAGGTATAACTCAACATCAAGAGATAAGCTCTCAAGCTTCTTTTCAAGCCCTGAAAACACTTCAAGGGATTTCAAACCTGGTGGAGGTTTAGATAGAATTTCTTCTACGGATTTAATTAAATCATTCATGGAAGAGAATTATGAAATCCCTGGATCTGGTGGTGCATTTATTGAGATAGCACTACTGTCCATAGAGTCAAATCGTTTACAAACACAGACTTATAAGGACTTTAATGTGTTTTCCTGCTCTGATACCAATTGAAAAAGCGGGGGTCTAACAACACCACCCAATATTTCGCTTAGCAATCTGTATGGAAGATCTCCGAAATACTTTGCTAGAGAATCAACTAGACAGTCAGACTCAATCTAGATAAAAGTATCTCAAGGAGTTAATATCTCTCTCTTGATTTGATTTTTACTCAAGCTAAAAACAATAGCGAGTCTTTATCAAATACAAGGAATAACTTGGACGGTACCAAAGACCAATGTCCAAGTGTTAATAAATGAAATCGACAACCACAAGTTCGGATCTCCAATCGATTAACTTTTAACGCACATCCTGTATTATTTCAATTATAAAGATAAACAATATAATGCGTAAAATGAAATAACACAGACACCAGAAATTTTGTTAACGAGGAAACCGCAGATGCAGAAAAACCCCGGGACCTAGTCCAGATTGAATACACATTGTATTAAGCCGCTACAGACACTAGCCTACTACAACCTAACTTCGGGCTGGACTATAGTTGAACCCCAATCAGTCTCCCACCGATTAAAGGTACAGTTGTACTCATACGCCTCTGATCCCAGCAGGATACTGCGCACTTGATTCCCTTAGCTGATTTCACCCACAACTAAGAGTTGCTGCAACCCAAAATCGCAGACTTGATAATAAACAAATCTGTCTCACACAAAAAAGTCTATCAAAAAATAAATCTGTCTCCCACAGAAAAACCCTAGGTTTTGTTTCGTCTTAAGATATAAAATCAAGGTGAACAAGAACCAATTGATAATCCGGTCTTATATTCCCGAAGAACAGCCTAGATTAATCAATAACCTCTCAACAGTCCTTCTTGACTACACAAGCGGTTTGTCGAGGAATCACAAACAGTGAGACGAAAATGTTTGTGACTTCTTTATCTTTCCTATCGGAGAACTCTCACGATCTCAAGCCAATCAATAGATTGTACTCGTACGATAGAAGATGCAAGATCATATCACACAACTACGATAAAAGTAGTATCGGTCTGGCTTCACAATCCCAATGAAGTCTTTAAGTCGTTAACCTGGTTTTAGAGAAGAAAACCAAAGGTTAAATGAGAATCGACTCTAGCGAGCGCACTAGTATCATACAGACGTGTGGGGATTAGTTTTTCATAATGCTAGATTTCTCCTTTATATAGCCTTCAAATCAGGGTTTTTCCTTAGTTACAAAGCAATCCATATTCACCGTTAGATGAAAACCTGATTTAGATTCAAGCTAATATTTCACAACCGTTAGATCGAAAACTTAGCTTGTCACACACACTTGGGTAGACGTTTACTGGGTTTGTGAAAACCGTGCCCAAACGTGTACGTGTATGTTGGTTCAACATAGTAACCCAAAAGGTTAACCATATGAGTATTTCATATTAACCTAGTTCTTCTTCACCATAACTAGTTCAATTGACTCAAATGAACTAGTTAGAGAGTTGTTCAATTGCTATGAGATCTTATGTAACTACATAAGACACAATTGAAACAAAGATGATTCGATTCGATGAATCGGCTCATGAACTTTATAGCCACGGTTTGCATAAAGCATTCCTTAGTAATTTAAGTTTCATGTTCAGAGCAAATCTTTAGATCATAACCACTTAAGCTCACAAACAAGTTCGCAGACTTAAGGCAACCGGCAGAGTTTTCCAAACTCAGCAGAAAATCTCGTCAAAGAGACTTCCGCCAGTTCGCGGACTAGGTTCGCGGACTAAACACGCAAACGAGTTTTTGGAAAATCCCAGCAGAAATTCTCGGCAAGAGAACTTCCGTCAGTTCGCGGACTGAGTTCGCAAATTGAGGTCGCGGACTTGGCAAAGCCAATTCCTCCGGTTTCTCTCAATCAACAAAGTTCGAAAACTTCGGATTAAGGAATCATGGTTATGTAATCTAAACTCTCATTCCAATCATTGAGACATTCTCAGAACGTTATATAGACGTTATTCACAGACCGTTTAATGTCAGAGCAATTCTCAAAGTAATTGAAAATTTTCTTTATTTTCGTCACTAGGTGAAGATAAACTTGATCAAAGCGAAACGGTTTACCAAAACACGGTTTTGATAAAAACATAAGTAGTGAATACTCAGCTCGAAATGTCAAATGTGTATGATCTAGTCTATATAGCATACGACTTTTTGTCTCATAAGAAGTAAGAGATAGAATAGATAGAATTTTGAGTGATAGATAAGTTCAAGTCTCCACATACCTTTTTGTTGATGAAGTTCCACGGTTCCTTGAGTAGATCTTCGTCGTTGTATGATGAATCGCCATGATGTCCTTGAGCTCAACTACACTTTTCTATCCTAGTCCGAGACTTAGTATAATAGACTAGAAATCAAGACTCATAGTTTTGATCACTAACATTGAAAAACATGCTTGATATAGGAACGCATGCGAGGTCGACCGAGCTATGCTCTAACAACAATGGCTAAAAGTGTTATTTGAAACAGACTCTGAGAATCTCATGTGCTTCATTAAAACCCCAAAGGAAGCTCCTTGGTATACATCAGAGATGATTGCAGAAATCAAACAAAGAATGCGACAAATCCATTGTTGCGATGTTTAACACAATTATAGAGAAGGAAACCAAGCAGCAGACAGTATAGCAGACTTCGCAGCAGACGGTAGGCGAAGCAGAAACTACTCGACAACAATATGGGACCTTGCACACCCGCCTTTTCTTAACCAGATTCTCTTAAGTGACTCTATAGAAATCACATTCCCTCGTGTAATATAACAATTTATTTTCTATACTATTATATATACATGCTTCAAAAAAAAAATCAAGATCACTAAAAGTTGATTCAATTAAACAAGAATAAGAGTCAATTGAGAAACTACGAAGTTTAGATGAATTAAAAGGACACTAAAAAATTCTCTCAAATTCATTCTTATGTATCCTATTGATTGCTCAAATCCTTGTAAAATTTGAGCTTTGAGTGCGAACACATAAAATTGAAAAAAAAATTGAAAAATTAACTAACACGGAAAAGAATAAAACACTTAATTTAATGGGGTATCCCTAAAATATAGGTTCTTATTAAAGAATCTTTTGCATTACAAAATTAGGTGTAATAACAAGAAAATAGATAAAAAAATCTCACCTCTATACTCGGACTAGCCACCATCGATTTTTCATTTATTTGAAGATGAAAAACGTGTTAACAATAAATTAATGTTGATACGTTTATTATATATTCTATGTATTATTTTTTGAAAATTCAATTAGTTGGTGGTAGTCAATATACAACCCTAGTACCAAGCTCTAACATTGAATGATATCAGTACCAAGTGCAAGTTCTGGACAAATCAAGATACCGAATGATAAAAAAAACTTATTTCGGTCAATAATTTCAAAACTGGATTGACAAAACAAAAAGTAGACCTCCTCTTTGTTGATACTCGTATTGGAGTTTTGCTATAGGGAGGAAAAAAACATCATATGAAAAAAAAAACAGATTATACTCGTCTTTGTTCGTGCAAGGAGAATGGAGAAAAATACGAGATCTGAACCTAAATCAATTTTTTTCTTACAAATAATTTGGTTTTTAATCATATCAATCAACTAATATTTTGTTATTCAGCGGAAATGAGCTAGATCTTATCATTCCAAAGTACCCGATTAAGTGGAGGCAAAAGCATTATTAAAACTAGTCCCTATAGCTAAAAGCAAGGGAGTTCGACACTTACACTTTAAAGGAGATTGCTTGAATGTTATTACAGCTGTGGGTGGAAGTCTGTCAATAAATTTACAACTAAGAATATAGCAGTTGTGGATTGCTCTATTACTTCGTCGAATTTTGGAAGTTGGATTTGCACATTTACCACGCACAGAGACCATTATCAACTGGCTAGACTCATAAAGACCATAATCAAGTGTCTGGAGTTGCTAAAAATGGCAAGACTATTTCAATAAACCAGCAGTGAGCAGTGATCTGAGAATGTTTCGCTTTGGTTGCACCTTTGTATGCCAGAGTAACTCGCTCTAATAAAAATGGGCATGACTGTAGTTTTGAAACCTGTTTTGAGGCATACTCGTTTTTTTCGAGGCATATTATTTCATTATCCCATCTAGGGTGGGTTATAAGGGGTATCTAAAGGGTAGTGCAATTACCTATATATCCTTAAACAATTTAAATTACTAAAGTGTCCTTAACCTTAAAAACTTAAAATCAAAATAACCTTGTTAGAGCATTGCTCGGTCGAACTCGCATGTGTTGCTATGTCAAGCATGTTTGTCAAGTTTAGTTGTCAGAGCTATATGTTTTGATTTCTAGACTACTTATAACTAAGTCTCGGACTAGGATAGTTAAGTGTAGTTGAGCTCCAGACTCCACGAGGATCATCGTACGAAGACGAAGAACTACTCAAGGAACAAGTGGAACTTCATCCGACTAAAAGGTATGTGGAGACTTGACTTTATCTATCACTCAAAAGTCTACCTCTCTATCTCCTATTATTGTGACAAAGTCTTATAAGTATGATAGTTTTCATACATACACATTTGCTATTTCGAGCCGAGTTTACTCGCCTATCTTTTTCTCGAAATATGTGTTGGTAAGCTTTCGCTTTAACCACTTTTCATCTTAACCCGTGACGAAAGTCATGATGACGTTTCAATCTTGAAAATAGCTTTGATGATGATAGTTGTGAATAACGACTGTTATAACATTATAGAAGAATATTTCAATGATTGAAATGTAGAGTTGAGATTACGTAACCAACTATGGATATAAGAATATATAGTGTGCTCGCACATTAGTGTATAAATCCATGTGCCGGAAACCAAGTGTGTGCATATGTGTGCATACGGTATTGGTGAAGGAGACAGGCTGGGTACGCGTACCAACGGAAGTTTTCGAACCGAAAATTTTCTGCTGAGTTTGTAAGTTTGCACAATATTAAACCAATCACCTTAGGTACGCGTACCCGTACGCGTACCCACTGAAGTTTTTGACCGAAAATTTCTGCTGAGTTTCTAAACTCAAATCCGCTAGCTATGGTACGCGTACCCAAGCTGGTTATATTTCTCAAATTGGAAGTTCATGAACTTAAATAATAAATCAATAAGGAATGCAATCTTTGCAAACCGTGGCTATATTGTTCATGAATTGATTCAAGTGAATCAAACCGATTTTGTTTCAATTGTGTCTATTCATAAAGACCTAAGCAATTGAACAACTCTCCAACTAGTTCTTTTGAAGTCATTTGAACTAGTTGTGAAGAAGATGAATACGGTTAATATGAAAGTGCTCATATGGCTAACCATTGGTTAACTATTTGTGAACCAACTAAGTGTACACGTTTAGGTACGGTTACTCAAACCTAAATGAAATACATTTCATTTATGTGTGACAAGCTAAGTTTTAATCTAACGGTTGAAAGATATTAGCTTGGTTAAATCAGGTTTTTCATCTAACGGTGAATATTGAATGCTTTGTTACTAAGGTAACTTAGATTGCAAACCCTGATTTGAAAACTATATATAGGAGACATCTAGCAACTGGAAAAACTAAACCCCACACCTCCTGTGTGATACTAGTTGGTTTTGCTAGAGTCGGTTCTCCTTTAACCTTAGGTTTCTTCTCGAGACCCTGTAGGTTAACGACTGAAAGACTTCATTGGGATTGTGAAGCCAGATGAAACTACTTCTCTTGTAGTTGAGCGATCTGATCTTGCCATTTTCTATCGTCCGAGTTCAATTGAATAATTGACTTGAGATTATATCTTCGATAGGGCAAGATAAAAAGAAATCACAAACATCTTCGTATCATCATTTGTGATTCCGCAATATCTAGTTTCGCTACTATAAGATTTAGATTATTGTGAGGTGATTGATAATTCTAGGTTGTTCTTCGGGAATATAAGTCTGGGTTATCGATTGGTTCTTGTTCACCTTGATTTTATCAAAAGACGGAACAAAACTCTTAGGTTTATCTGTAGGAGACAGATTTAACTATTATGATAGACTTTTCTGTGTGATACAGATTTGTTTATTAAAGTCTTCGACTTTGGGTCGTAGCAACTCTTGGTTGTGGGTGAGATCAGCTAAGGGAATCAAGTGCGTAGCATCCTGCTGGGAGCAGAGACGTAAGGAGCGCAACTGTACCTTGAATTAGTGTGAGATTGATTAGGGTTCAACTACAGTCCATACCGAAGTTAGTTTGTAGTATGTTAGTGTCTATAGCGGCTTAATACAGTGTGGTGTTCAATCTGGACTAGGTCCCAGGGTTTTTCTGCATTTGCGGTTTCCTCGTTAACAAAATTTCTTGTGACGAACCGGAAAATCTGGACTTCCAACGGACCGGGTTTCGGCCCGCTTGGAAAGCTCCGACTTCCCGATACGCCACTAAAGAAACCAAATTTTCGAAGGGTCATTTAAACCGACAATTGATTCCCATCGTTTTTACTGTGAAGACAAAATGTCCCTTGCCAGAGTAGTCTGATACCAACCACCGTTATCAAACAAACGGTCTTCCGGGTTGCCACCCGTAGGTGGGGTGCCAATTAAGGCCTGACAGAACGCGATGTTATCAAACAAACGGTAATTCAATGCCAGGGTAGTCCGATACCAACCACCATTATCAAACAAACGGTATTCTGGGTTGCCACCCGTAGTTGGAGTGCCATTTCTGGCCTGGAAATTCACAGTACTCTTTCAAGCTCAACCGACTATGTTTCTCAGATGATATGAACTGCTCAAAGAGCTAGCAATCATCTCAAGGTCAATGGTATGAACTGTCATCATATGCAACAACCATCCCTCTCATATCATTTAAGTTACCTCTCATGATAATAACCATTGTTAACTCACAAGTCTAGACAGATGATATGAATTACCTCGAACAGTAATAATCATCTCTTATCTTACGAATTGTACAGTCATCAAAGAGTATGAACTATCTCAGAGATACAATTATTATCTCTTCACTAGGAAGTATGAACAACCAGTGCTGCAACTACCTCTACCAACGAGATATATATTGCCAAGGTTGCAATCATCTCCGTGTGGATGGTATGAACTACCAAGCAGAAACCAACCCTTCCCAGACGATATGAACAGCCTCGTAGAGTTGTGTTGAACCGCGTAGAGGCTGCCTACGTACCCTCTTTGTTGCTCGAAGGGATCAAGCACGGCCGTAGTTCGTAATTTTCATTTAGATAGTATGAACTACCTTTAAAAGTAGAAACTATCTCTAACATCGGATAGTATGAATTGAATAGTAATAATTATCCCCAACTCGCCACGTCATTAGCTACCTAATAAAGATGAGATATCGTAGCACCATTAGCTTGGGCAGAAATAATCTCACGCAACAATAAGAATAATTAAAACCCATGCCATAATACCTTATCACAGAATTTTAAATGAAGAATTGCAAACAAAACACAGAACTGTACATATTATGGCAATGTGCAATTCTACCTATGTGTAGTGTTACTTACTACCAAGAAAGGAAGTATATTGATCCAACCAAGTAGAATTTGATGCCAGCTACAGATACAATTATTCCTGCTTGGTAACATTAAACACAAAATGAATCCAAAAATACAACAATACTTTCTTCTCCATATCCTACACAAATTTTGGCACTCATTTCTAGACTCTCCGTAAGAAAACCAAATAGGCACCAACGAACCGCCCTTATCTCACTTTGTGATATTAATTTTTGAATGATGTTGTAGTAGTGAGGTTCAAACTCTCGGACTTGTGAAGATTAAATTTAAAGATTTAATAAAATTATATACAAAAATATTAACAAAGTGGGCGAGAGGTATGAGAAAACAACCAAGACATTGATTCCACTATTACAAAACTCTAATTATCTTTTAAGTCCTTTATATCTTAACTCACTAATAATCAAGCAAATTCTCAAACATCAATTGTATCCCTTAAGCATAGATTATCTAAACAAAGCATAACCTATCTAATTGAATCACAACTGATTAGGAACAATTTAAAACTCTGCAAAAGCAGTGATTGAGTGAATTATAATTAAATATTAGAGAAAATAAAATAGTTACCAATTATTCATGCGTAAATAGCTTCCTCATTGCCTTGGTTGTGGGAGAATTAGCCGCTCATCATGTTGGAAACACGCTCAAAAATCATTATTATTTCACAAAGGGTGTTTACAAATGATGAAAAGGGAGAAATAATTCAAAACCGGGTTTGTAACAATTATATTTGTTACAAACCAGAGAACTACGACCCTCGGCAAATAAGACTGTCCTGCGACAGTAACAAATAAGACTGTCACTGTAACAAATAAGACTGTCGGGCGACAGTCGCTGAAACTGTAGCAAAATAAGACTGCTCTGTGTGGGTCTTATGTTCTTCTTGTTCTTGGTGCAGCAGCAACAACAGCAGAAACCGAGTTTGGGAAAACTCGAATTTCTTTTTATCTGGCTCTCCTCAGCCCCCCAGACTCTCGACACCCCTTCTATGATAACTCAAGACCCTTTTTATACACCTACAGCACAAGAAATCTCCTCCATAACTCGAGATAATCCTCTCTTTACTCGGGTGATAAAAAATATTTTCGGGAAGATTTTCTTCCATGTTTTATGATTTTCACGCGTTCTCAGCTGTGTTTCTTTCCTTTTATACCTTCTTCACGCTCCAGAATATTGATTAAGTCTTCCAATCACGAGCAGTACACGTTTAAACTCGTGTAAGTTTGTGTTTATCCTCCAATTCACTGTTTGGATTAAACCAAGTTATCCAGCCAAATTTGATCGAAACAAACACCCATACCAGCTTTTCTATGACATATCACATCTACCCATGAAGTTTCAGCGATTGAATCGCACAAAAACTCCTCCAAAATCCGATCGAAAAATCTGCCTGTGAAAAGAAATATTTTCCCGCCAAAATATTTTTTTTTGAATTTGTGAAGAAGGTCACCCCTTATCCAGTGGCCGCCCCTTATCCGTTGCTGGAGTCTGAATAACACATGTCCTTTTGGGTGCCTTAAGTAATTTTTTTGGGGTGTTTCCAGCATTTTTTCTGGGTTCCTCCGACGCATTTCTGCGGTGTTTTTAGTCTCTATCCTGGGGTGTAAAACACCACTTTTCGAGCCAATTTCGCCGCAAGAGCTTATTTTTCCAAAAAAATCTACAAAAACATAAAATAACATTATAAGTATTTAATCGATTCTAACAATACAGAACATTGAGAACAAAATAGACACATAAATGCGTCTATCAAATACCCCCAAACTTATTATTTGCTAGTCCTCGAGCAAAACTAAAAAATAAAACCGAGTTAATCTCGGGAGGGTTTACCAGAGGTGTATCCACAAAACCATTACTTCTAATTGGTCACAAGTATCCAAAGAGCTGTGAGGACATACATATTCTCAACCTATATCCAAGTAACTATAATGTCAGAGAAATTAAAGGTGTCAGCTCTAAAGTTGACTGAAGAAAAGGGGAGACACATCCGCAACACTGCTAGATAAAGAGATATCCGCTACACAACTAGATAAATATTGTAAGATGCGTCCGCTGCTTTACAGCTGGATAAGATTAGGAGAGAGATAAAGATGAGAGGGACATCTGCTACACAGCTGGACTAGTTACGTGTGATGAGTTAAACCAGTGCTAGAAAGATCTTGTGCCAGATTGAAAGAGGACTAACAAAGCAACCAAATGTATCTTTCTTCGACTCTCTCATAGTGCTCAGTAGAAACAACGTCTTCTTTGGTCTTCAACTATTGATGATAAACTATCGAACCTCATAGAACCTTGACAATTAACTCTTCTCTTCGATTTCTTCCTTGACTTATAAATTTCTACTTCCCTTTGGCCTTATTGAACAAAATGTAACGATGATTTTTTTCATTTTTCATTTTTTTTCATTTTTTTTTTTTTTTTTAGGAAACAAAAATTACAAGACAACAATTTACATGGCCATGAGAGAAGGACTTTCAAAACTTGGATCTTCGCAACTTGTGATGTCTTGGTATCATGGATTCTAACAACTTATATCATTTGCTCTTATAACTTCAACTTTGATTTTTGAATTATTCTCTTCTATTGTTGCTTCTAAACCTAAAACGTCTTCAACTTTCTTCATAGATTTTGATGTCGCTCCGCTTGTTGATGATGATAAGTTTCTACTGAGAGAGAGTCGCAATCCAGTAACAAAGACTACATTGTGAGGTTGCTTTGTCTTTCTGGCATTTCCTGACCTACTTGCCTTTCCATCATGTATGGTTAGGTCCATCTCGGTTACCCTCTAAAAGGAACAAGTTCTCTCTTGAATTTCAAGGATCTCAATATCTTTTTCTCTAATGTCTCAAAAGGTTGTTATCCCTAGCATTCCAATTTCTATCTTTTCAAACTTAGCTAACCGGATACCATGTGACGCTAGAAGTTTCAAAAGTACAACTAAAAAGTTCTTTCATACCCCCAAACTTAAATCTAACATTGTCCTCAATGTTCTAAAGATAAAATTAAAAGCATGAACAAGGAGAAACTGTTACCACTTGAAGCAAAAGAGTCAAGGAAAGATATTACCGTGTTGCATGAGCATGGGTTACCTCCCAAGAAGTGCTAAGTTTAAAGTCTTCAGCCAGACATTGGAAGAATTAGTCACCTCGTAGAACCATATAGCAGTAGCCGAAATAATTGTGGGTCATCTGGATCAAAAAGTGTTACCCATAAGAAGAGGAAACTGCAACAAACCAAGATGATATCGAATATACCCTTGCTTAAGACAACTACATCTAGTTGTGGTTCAGGTTCAGGCTCTATAAAAGGGTCTAAATAAAAAGCTTTCATCGGTTGGATTTCCTCAAAGCTAAGATCCGGTTCAGGCATTAGAGTCTGGAAAAACTCAATTAAGAACTTAGAAGCACATAACAACAACCTGAATAATTGGGGATCCTCTAAGTCAATTAGATTTGACTCGCAAAGTTGACCATAATAATGGTCATTCTTAAGAAAATATGTCGACCCTAATATCCTAAAGTAATTAGGTTTAGTATCAAAACTTAAATACCGACACATCTGAAAATCATATGTTCCCACAATTAGAAGAAAAGTTTTTGGTGGGAAAACAAAGTCAATCTTGGTATCATAGCCTGGGTTAACCACATCAACCAAAGGATGGGTTTCTAACAACTGAGCTTCTTTCTGGACATCATTAGGTTCGGTAAAACATGTATGAAGATAATCTTGTAAGATGGTTGAGGCATAAATGTCAAGTCCTACACGAGGGAACTTTCTAAGAGTTAAAGAACACGGAGAATGATAATCACCCCCAAACATAGAGTTTTCTGTGTCTCTATAAAGACTAGTCACAACTTCCCTAATTTCTAGGTCATCGGATTCCTGGAAATGGTCAATTGATTCTTCTAAGTTGGGTTCATCCTCACTCATTTCTATGAGTTTATCATCTTCTAAGACTAGTGTTTCTAAATCGCTAGATTCTAAAACAGTATTCTCAGGGTAAACTCTTTCCTCTAAATCATTATCGGCTTTGTAAACAGGAAATACTACATCGTCTAAAACGGGGGTATCTCTAGTCAAATCCTCGTCCTTTTGAATAGGTGAATAATTATTAAAATTATTTGGATTTGAACTAAAAATAATATTATCATTAAAGAGCTCATTGGGAGTAACAGATTCCTCATCATTATGCCTATATATTTCAGATTCTTCATCAATACTATCCTCATCACAGTCCTCATTATAATAACATGAAAAATGTCGAACCTCATCAAAACAAGTAGTGTTACCAATTCTAACCTCGTCATCTTGATTATGTGAATAAAAACTATCTTTATTTTCGAGGGTGGTATTGGGAAAACTACACTGGAAATTAAGACTATCCTGAGCAAGTTTTTCCACAATCTTATTTGTACTCTCAGTAAATTGCTTGAGGGTCTCTTCTAGAGATATCTTAGTTGACCGCTCTACGGACTCTTCTGGGAGAAGAATATTATAAGTCTCTTTCATAAATAACTTCTGTGTTGACTCATTGAAACTCTTGAGAGACTCTTCTAGAGAAATAGAAGGATTGTTTTGCTCGTATGACCTGTGGGTATATGGATAGTAATTGGGCTCACAATGGTATGGACCATAACCTTCAAAAGTTTCGCGTTCCCAATCACTATTCACACTATGGTCATAAAAAGGATAATGTCCAAGATGCTCAGTCGGATACTCATTGTATTGGCTATTATAATACCAGTTCGACATCCTAACCGCAAGGGAATTCTACAGAATCACAAACAAGGCTGACTCGACCAAATCAAACCTATAAAATCTAGCAAACAACAAGCATGATGGCTCCACTTAGATTGTTTCTAGACCAGCTTCTAATCTTTCGAAAAGGAATTCGTTACAATCTGAGAAAACCTCTCTGGAATCAATCCGAGTTTAAGTAAGTTGAATTGAGACGAGGGAAGTTGCGAGGAGCTTTGATACCCAAGGTCTCACCGGTATTATAAGGCGGCGCAGTCAGACATTCAACTCGCAGAAACCATCATGAACTTCAAAGTATGCTCAAAAGAGTAACCAATATTTTTCGAACGACTTTCCTATTAAGCTCGTTACCCTATAGGTCTCGTTCTAGTCAAAATTTTAAGCTTAGGTTCGCGTTTGGTTTCGTTTTCCTAAGGCGGGCAAGAAGGAAACGGTGATGAAATCCGAGTCCTTATCTTAATTTGGCCAGGCCTTTCCCTTTACTAGGAAATTAAAACAACCGTATTCAAATCCTCAGCATATATTCACCTGAAGGCATACAATAAACCCGCTGACAGGGGCTCGAAATCTTACCTCCCGTACCAGACGGGCGTAGAACCGCTGAAGTCGACTCGCGCCACGACTCCTATGTCATGTGCGAACCCGAGGGGCCTAGACGATATTGTAATCGTCGTCCTTCCCTGCAAACAGTTTTATATTTAATGTACCCTTCCTTAGGGTTTAAAAAAAAATTGTCCAAGTCCAAAGTCCAAATAAAGTGCAAAAGAAAAGAAATAAAAAAAAAATAATTACAAAAAATGGAAGGTCTCTAAAAAAATAAATAAAATAAATTCTCTCTTTCTTTTCTAATTTTTCTTTCGCTGTTTTTTTTTTTTTACTTTGTCTTTTTCCTTCTTTTTTGGCTTTAAGCTTTGATTCCAAGTCTTTAGTATCCAACTTCAAACTTGTAATACAAAGACACACCCAAAGAAACGTAAAAAGAACAAATGAAATAAAAAAAGAAAAAACCCTAAAAATTCTACCTAAGCACAAATCCGCGTCGGCGGCGCCAAAATGATATTGATTTTTGAATGATGTTGTAGTAATGAGGTTCAAACTCTCGGACTTGTGAAGATTAAATTTAAAGATTTAATAAAATTATATACAAAAATATTAACAAAGTGGGCGAGAGGTATGAGACAACAACCAACACATTGATTCCACTATTACACATGAATTAATGATGGTAAATAATCCAAAACTCTAATTATCTTTTAAGTCCTTTATATCTTAACTCACTAATAATCAAGCAAATTCTCAAACATCAATTGTATCCCTTAAGCATAGATTATCTAAACAAAGCATAACATATCTAATTGAATCACAACTGATTAGGAAAATTACGCAAACAATTTAAAACTCTGCAAAAGCAGTGATTGAGTGAATTATAATTAAATATTATAAAAAATAAAATAGTTACCAATTATTCATGCGTAAATAGCTTCCTCATTGCCTTGGTTGTGGGAGAATTAGCCGCTCATCATGTTGGAAACACGCTCAAAAATCATTATTATTGCTCAAAGGGTGTTTACAAAAGATGAAAAGGGAGAAATAATTCAAAACCGGGTTTGTAACAATTATATTTGTTACAAACCAGAGAACTACGACCCTCGGCAGATAAGACTGTCCTGCGACAGTAACAAATAAGACTGTCACTGTAACAAATAAGACTGTCGGGCGACAGTCGCTGAAACTGTAGCAAAATAAGACTGCTCTGTGTGGGTCTTATGTTCTTCGTGTTCTTGGTGCACCAACAGCAGAAACCGAGTTTGGGAAAACTCGAATTTCTTCTTCTCTGGCTCTCCTCAGCCCCCAGACTCTCGACACCCCTTCTATGATAACTCAAGATCCTTTTTATACACCTACAGCACAAGAAATCTCCTCCATAACGCGAGATAATCCTCTCTTTATTCAGGTGATAAAAAAATATTTTCGGGAAGATTTTCTTCCCTGCTTTATGATTTTCACGCGTTCCCAGTTGTGTTTCTTTCCTTTTATACCTGCTTCACGCTCCAGAATATTGATTAAGTCTTCCAATCACGAGCAGTACACGTTTAAACTCGTGTAAGTTTGTGTCTATCCTCCAACTCACTGTTTGGATTAAACCAAGTTATCCAGCCAAATTTGATCGAAACAAACACCCATACCAGCTTTTCTATGACATATCACATCTACCCATTTCAGCGATTAAATCGCACAAAAACTCCTCCAAAATCCGATCGAAAAATATGCTTGTGAAAAGAAATATTTTCCCGCCAAAATATTTTTTATATTTTTTTTTGATTTGTGAAGAAGGTCACCCCTTATCCAGTGGCCACCCTTATCCGTTGCTGAATCCGAATAACACATGTCCTTTGGGGTGCCTTAAGTAATTTTTTTGGGATGTTTCCAGCATTTTTTCTGGGTTCCTTTTTTCTGGGTTCCTCCGGCGCATTTCTGGCGTTTTTAGTCTCTATCCTGGGATGTAAAACACCACTTTTCGAGCCAATTTCGCCGCAAGAGCTTATTTTTCCAAAAACATCTACAAAAACATAAAATAACACAATAACACAATAAGTATTTAATCGAGTCTAACAATACAGAACATTGAGAACAAAATAGACACATAAATGCGTCTATCACTTCGTCACTGTAAGATACGAACGCAATTGCTTAGAACCATTACTATTACTACTTTTTGTACTAAAATAGATATCTCTATCATTTCTTCCAAAACACTATCCTAACTATAAAGATATCCATGTCTACGCCAATCATTTTTATGTAACGAAAGTGCTAATTCAGCGCATAAGGTTACCAAGACTAGAAGACATGTAAATAAATGAGAATTAAGATCTCCAAGGTATAACTCCAGGAAGTACATCAAGCTAGAAAACAAAATCACAAGCTTCAAGTATCGACAAATTATAGCAATCAGATAGAAGCAGGGAATATACACTTGTCGTTACTACGACAAGGCCCAAGAAAATGTTCACCGGTTCTTAATACTGGATAACCGCACCACAAATGAATAACAATGATAGTAGACATTTCCTTATTAAAACATTTGAAAGAAGTCGACTACATCTTCCATACACGGACGGATTATAGAATTGAGGTACCACGACAGCATCCTAATACAGAATGCTTAATATAAGTGAAAAGGATTGTATGTTGTAAGTCTAACATTCCTTCTCACTAATGACCATTTGACTCACTTAAATACAAGCACTATCCATCCCGAAATACCACTAATGACGTCCAGATGCATAATCTAGTACTTAATGATACCCATTTGCAAATGGTATGGCTAATAACAAACAAGTATTGGATATAATGCAGGTTGAGAAACATTTTAGCCAAGTATAAGATCTATTACCAAAACAAGAAAGGAAGCCTATACCATTTTGTAATCAAAGTGTAAGTCATAAGACCATTTCACACATTCCAAATTATAGACGACTTCGTGCGATAAAATGGTATCAAACAAGATTGCGAAAGAAGATAAACTTGGAGATTTCATATCTTCGATTCCTTGTCATTCATTTACTAATGACCAAGCCATCTTACTCAAATAACCCAACTTGCGTAAACCTGCAATCATAACTTATAAATCTCTAACCGCGTTAGAAAATCAAAACATTGCATCGAACATAAACAAGACTGTCATTACTTTACAAAATTTAGTCACAATATATATACACCTTTCGTAGAAAATGGTATTCGATGTTCTTGAAATTTTTATGGTAGTTTTATAACTCAGGCTAACACAACATATTCAAAATTCATATTATTCTAACGGTTGAATGAAAAGATATACATATTACAACATGGATGCTTCCAAATATCGACGTACAGAATTCAGTCATGATTCTCCCATACTTTGGGGTATCTAAAGTAATTAGAACTTCATGAATTTTTTACAGTATATTAAATACATAGATATAAACATCATGCTAAAATTTCAGCTTTATCTGATGAGGGGATAATTAGATGCGCAGAAATTACTCTGCTACTCAACATTTAAATTCAGCAGAACACAGTCACAGATAATACACTCTTTTCAATAGTAAACGTGTTCTGATCTTCATGAAATTTTAACGTACTTCCATCATACAACGAGGTATCACATATGTAAATTTCATTACAATCCAACCACCGGATCTCAAGATATCAATAAAATGAAAACAGGCTTTCTAGGTTAAAAAAAATAAGAGAAAGGAATGAGTAATTCTCTTCAATACAACATGAATTAGGTGAAACCACACAAACCCATATTGTTAATTTGCACGATTTTAAGTTTAACCACCAATTTATGAACAATCCCTAAATCTCATAAGAACCCTAATTCTAAGACTTTGCATTAGGGATGAAATCAAATCTAAATCATCATTATCAATCTTTAAAAGAAACCATGAAGGAGAAGCCCCCTACCTTCTCTTGCAAACCAACTTCATAACTTGAAATCAACAACTCCTTTGCTGATTTCTTTCCTAACCCTAGTCTCACAAATCTCTAAAATGTTCTCTTCATGTTCTTGTTTAAGAAAGGGAAGAACAAAAACCGTTAAGAGAGAACAAGAGAATAAGAAAAACTAAAGTTTCACTTCTTCCACTCTCCATCAAATCTTTTTCCATGAAGAGGAGAGAATCCAGAAAAATCTCCCTGGGAGAAAAGAACAAAGCCTCTACTTCTTTTGTATGTCAGTTTACAAGAATACCCCCAACTCATTTACATGATTGACATGTGCGCACATGAGGTGTCTTGGTGCATGTAACCTATCAAGGCACTTATAGTTTGGATTAAGTTGCCACAAAGAAAATAAAGGCATCCAAATTTCAGATTTGTGGGCACCATCAGATGAACAAAATTGATATCTACCTGAATGGGTTGAATTAAATCCGAGGAAAAAGTTCAGAGAGTTACATTTCTGGTGTATGTGTTATTTCTATTTCGCATTATATTTTGTTATATAATTGAAATATCACAGGTTGTGCGTTAAGATCAATCAATTAGAATATCCAACCTTTCGTTGTTGATTTATATTGATTGACACTTGGATATTGGTCTTTTGTACCATTCAAGTTTATCTCTCTAGTATTTGATAAAGACTCGCAGATTTCCATTTGCTTGAGTAAAGATCAAATCGACAGATT
Source organism: Papaver somniferum (assembly GCF_003573695.1). Taxonomy (NCBI): domain Eukaryota; kingdom Viridiplantae; phylum Streptophyta; class Magnoliopsida; order Ranunculales; family Papaveraceae; genus Papaver; species Papaver somniferum. The sequence goes on from NC_039360.1 coordinate 75,533,151, forward strand.
GAGATATTAACTCTTTGATATATTTTTATCTAGATTGAGTCTGATTGTCTAGTTGATTCTCTAGAAAGTATATTGGAGTTAGTCCATACAGATTTTTAATCGAAATATTCCGTGAGGTTGTTAGACCCCCGTTTTTTCAATTGGTATCAAAGCAGACAAACACGTTTAAGACCTCAAAAATCTGTGTTTGTAGCGAACTGACTCTATGGACAGAGGTTATATCTCTATTAACGTAGCACCAGTCTTCGATGGATCAAACTACTTATGGTGGAAAATTTCTATGCGAGCTTTTCTTCAAGCACGTGATTTTGAATCATGGGCATATGTAGTTAATGGCTATGATGCTCCCGATGTGACCATAGGTAACACTACTGTTCCAAAGAATATTGGCAAATACGATGTTGTTGAGATACTTGTTGCAAAGCAAAACTTCGACGTTCTGAATGCCATTATACATGTCATTACCCCAAATCTTCAGCACCATGTGTCAAATTGCACTAGGTCTAAAGATGCGTGGGATATCTTAGAAATCGTATTCGAAGGCAATGCCAGTGAAAAGGAAGCCAAACTTCAAAACCTAAATTCCGATTGGGAAAACCTTCGTATGGCGGATGAAGATTCATTCGATGAGTTTAATCACAAAGTGTCTGAAATTGTTAATGTATCTTTTGCATTGGGTAAGACTATTCGTGAAAACGACATTATGATGAAAATTCTCAGATCACTGCCATCTAGATACGATTCTAAGAAGCATGCCATCGTTGAGGGAAATAACCTTGATACCCTCTCTAGAAATACCTTGGTTGGGAAGCTAAAGATCTTTGATCATGAACACTCGCCCAAGTCCAAGGATGTGGCGTTCAAAGCACTAAAAGACACAAAATTACTTGATAAAAGTAAAAATATGTATATCTCTGAAGATGATCACTCTGAGACGGATTCATTAGATGAATATCTTGACAAATCGGTCTCGATGATCATAAGATAGTTTAGGGATCTTCTGTTGAAGACAAGTAAACGGTTCTCCAGAGATAAGCCAAAGACATCAGTCAAACCTCATAATCGTATTCCTTCTAAAAACAGGGACGCTGATGAAACTGATGACGAGGATATGCCTCAGTGCTTTAAGTGTAAGGGTTTTGGTCATTTTGCAAATGAATGCCCAAATCGTAGAAAATACACTGGGAACAAAGGTCTTGCTGCGACACTTGATGAGATGTCTGACAATTATGATTCTGGTGAAGACAAAAAATCAAGTGTTGCTCTTCTATGTAAAAATATTGATTTTGATAATTGTAGCAATACATACATCAATCTTGATAATATTTTAGAAGAGAACCCAATCAAAATGGAAGAATCAATTGACCCTTCTTTTGGAAACTCTATGTTTAATGTTTCAGGATCTACTTTGTGCCTAGCAGCTTGCACTTCACAGGCGCCTGAATCATATTATGCGTTGACATGCTCCTATTGTTCTCTCAGGGGTCATGAACTTTCAAAGTGTTTCAAGTACATACACAAGATGAGATATGTTAACAAGATTCAACGAAGAGCAGATCGTCTAGCTACCAAGCTTAAATTAGCGGACAAAAAAGTTGAGGATCTACTTTGTTCCTAGCAGCTTGCACTTCACAGGCGCCTGAATCATCTTATGCGTTGACATGCTCCTATTGTTCACTCAAGGGTCATGAACTTTCAAAGTATTTCAAGTACAAACACAAGATGAGATATGTCAACAAGCTTTAACGAAGAGCAGATCGTCTAGCTACCAAGCTTAAATTAGCGGAGAAAACAGCTGAGATATGTAAGATCTTATCTTCATCGAAGAAATTAGTTTCCAAAGATAGATTTAGACCACTAGAGAAGAAAACATGGTCTAAACATAAGGAAAGGCAGGGTTCCATGAATTTCAACCAAAAGGGTCATGGTGGACAAATTGTTGTTCACCACAACACAACTTGATTGTGTTGTCATATGCATCTTGTCTCATGTGCCTGTTCAAAAGAGACAAGATCTTGCACACCTCAGGCTTTAAAAATTTAGTTTCGTTTTTAGCTTTGTGTTGTTTGGTTTTTGGAATTCCTCCATATCACTGTTGATATTGGAAAGGACCGTTTTGCCAAAACAAGAGGGTTATTATCGACAATTCTACTCTTTATAGGGTTGAGTTGGACGTGTACGAACCTGTTTAAAGGTTTCGAAACCCTACATTCCTTTTTCCTTCTATGATACTCTTTATATCTTAAGACTGCTTGTTGAGATTGTGAATTCCTCTCACAAAAAACCGGTTGCATAAGGGTACTCCAAGCATCATGTCTTCTGATGGAAAAGATATCAATATGATTGTTAAGTCATCAATCACTAAGGAAAAAGAGAAATCTCATTTGTCTCCAACTTTGAAAAGAAAAAGAAGGAATGTGAGGAATCAAAGAGTAGTTCCTTCTAATTCTCAGAAGTTTTCTGATGTTCTTGAAGAGTTGAAGCTGGAAAGAAAAGAGATTCAACAAATAAAGGCTCGTGTTTTAAGATCGTTAGAAATTCAGAAGGCCCTGGTTCGACATCATCATCCAAGACGGTTTATTGGTATTGACTCCTTCCTCCATGAACCACATGTACCAATGGTTGTTAACGACAAGGAGTTCGGGGACGATAAGGAGTTCGGGGACGATAAGGAGTTCGGGGACGATAAGGAATTTTTCAAAGATCTTAATGTCTAGTAAAACTTCTTAAGAGAATTTTTATTCTTGTTTTTGTTTAATAAGGATAACTAGGGTTTGGAATATCTATTATTGTGAGTACACATATCTATGTCCAACGTTTTCATCTTGCAATGTTTTTAGATTTTTTATTTAAATTCTAAAGTGATTTGGAAGATGACGTTTGCAGTATTAATCTTTATGGTTTTATATATTGCAATATGTTATGGGATATGTGTGTTTGCGTCCGTGAACTATTAATGTCCCATACGATATCAAAAGTTATCTCTTTCATATGTCGATATGCATGTATTAATACAAGATCGATGAACTTTTGACAAACAAAAGTTAAGCCTATTATGTCAATTCTTTGATGTAAGATAGGTTAAAATCTTTTGTTTACAAATATTATGTCTATTATATGTCGTTATGCAAATAGTGATGAAGATAGAATGAATCTTTGTATATTCCGCAGTACTGATCTTCCCTGATCCATATTTTGTGTATATACTGTGTGGTTCCATAAATATCTTATGTGAGCATTTCTAACTAAACAAATCATAGATTCGTTTGTGATTAATTTGGTTGTGTATTCCGATTAAATTAATCATGGGTTCTCTTGTGATTAGTTTATTTGAGAATTTTTTGATACAAAATCATTTTATGGTTTTTTGGTGTCCAAAGAAATCCTTCTTTTCTTTTAAAAGTAAGGTCGCTGTTGTTGTTCTTTCGGGAATAACATCAAATGGGGGAGAGTTCTTTTGAACTTGCGCTTAATTTCCATAGCTTTGTGGGGAGTGCGGCTGTGGAATATTTTAGGAGTTATCTTGTATCTTTATAAACTCCTTGATGAATGTATTTATCTTCGGCTATTTGATTGTATCTAAACAATGTTGATATGTACTTTTCTTTGGTCATGAAGCATCTCCGTGGAAATTTCATTAGGATCCCGTTTTCGTGTCGTTAGAGCATAGCTCGGTCAACCTCGCATGCGTTGCTATCTCAAGCATGTTTTTCAATGTTAGTGATCAAAACTACAAGTCTTGATTTCTAGCCTACATAGCTATGTCTCAGACTAGGATATAAAACTGTCGTTGAGCTCAAGGACTTCATGGTGATTCATCATACAACGACGAAGATCTATACAAGGAACCGTGGAACTTCATCAACAAAAAGGTATGTGGAGACTTGAACTTATCTATCACTCAAAAGTCTATCTCTTCTATCTCCTACTTCTTATGAGACAAAAGTCTTATGCTATATAGACTAGATCATACACATTTGACATTTCGAGCTGAGCATTCATTGCTTATCTTTTATCTCGAAATCGTGTGTTGGTAAAGCGTTTCACTTTGATCAAGTTTATCTTCACCTAGTGAAGAAAGTCATGAAAAGTTTCAATCACTTTGAGAATTGCTCTGACGTGAATCGGTCTGTGAATAAAGGCTACATAACGTCCTCTGAGAATGTCTCAATGATTGAAATGAGAGTTTAGATTACATAACCATGTATTCCTTCAACCGAAGTTTTCGAACTTTGTTGATCAAGAGAAATCGGGAGGATTGTGGAATTGGCTTGCCAAATCTGCGAACCTAGTTTGCAGACTCAGTCCGCGAACTGTCGGAAGTTCTCGACCGAGAATTTTCTGCTGGGATTTTCCAAATACTCGTTTGTGTGCTTATTCCGCGAACTCAGTCCGCGAACTAGCGGAAGTTCTCTTTCCGAGAATTTCTGCTGAGTTTGGAAAACTCAACCGATTAAGTTAAGTCCGCGAACTTGTTTGTGAACTTAAGAGGTTATAATCTAAAGATGTGCTCTGAACATGAAACATCAAATTACTAAGGAATGTTTTATACAAACCGTGGCTATAATGTTCATGAGCCGATTCAATCGAATCTAATCATATTTGCTTCAATTGTGTCTTGTGTAGTTACATAAGATCTCATAGCAATTGAACAACTTTGTAACTAGTTCATTTGAGTCAATTGAACTAGTTATGGTGAAGAAGAACAAGGTTAATATGAAATGCTCATATGGTTAACCTTTTGGGTTACTATGTTGAACCAACATACAAATATACGTTTGAGCATGGTTTTCACGAACCCAGTAAACGTCTACCCAAGTGTGTGTGACAAGCTAAGTTTTCGATCTAACGGTTGAGAAATATTAGCTTGAATCTAAATCAGGTTTTCATCTAACAGTGAATAAGGATTGCTTTGTAACTAAGGCAAAACCCTAATTTGAATGCTATATAAAGGAGACATCTAGCATTGTGCAAAACTAATCCCCACACGTTTGTGTGCTACTAGTGCGCCGGCTAGAGTCGATCTCCATTAACCTTTGATTTTCTTCTCTAAAATCAGGTTAACGACTTAAAGACTTTATTGGGATTGTGAAGCCAGACCGATACTACTTTATTGTAGTTGTGTGATCTGATCTTGCATCTTCTATCGTACGAGTACAATCGATTGATTGGCTTGAGATCATGAGAGTTCTCCGATAGGCAAGATAAATAAGTCACAAACATCTTCGTCTCAATGTTTGTGATTCCTCGACAATCCTCTTGTGTAGTCAGTAAGGATTGTAGAGAGGTGATTGATTAATATAGGATGTTCTTCGGGAATATAAGACTGGATTATCAATTGGTTCCTGTTACCTTGATTTTATATCTAAAGACGGAACAAAACTTAGAGTTTATCTGTGGGAGACAGATTTATCCTTTTATAGACTTTTATGTGTGAGACAGATCTGTTTATTATCAAGTCTGTGATTTTGGGTTACAGCAACTCTTGGTTGTAGGTGAGATCATCTAAGGGAATCAAGTGCGCAGTATCCTGTTGGGATCAGAGGCGTAGGAGTACAACTGTACCTTGTATCAGTGGGATATTGATAGGGGTTCAACTATAGTCCAGTCCGAAGTTAGCTTGTAGTAGGCTAGTGTCTGTAGCGGCTTAATACATTGTGTATTCAATCTGGACTAGGTCCCCGGGTTTTTCTGCATTTGCGGTTTCCTCGTTAACAAAACTTCTGGTGTATGTGTCATTTCTTTTCCGCATTATATTTTATATAATTGAAATAATACAGGTTGTGCATTCGTGATCATCAACTTCTCTAATCCAACTTTTGGTTGTTGATTGTAGTTGATTGATCCTTGGACATTGGTCTTTGGTACCGTCCAAGTTATCTCTCTTTGATAAAGACTCGCAGATTTCTATTTGCTTGAGTAAAGATCAAATCGAGAGATTGAGATAATAACTCCTTGAGATACTTTCTATCTAGATTGAGTCTGACTGTCTAGTTGATTCTCTAGCAAAGTATTTCGGATTTAGTCCATACATATTTCTAATCGAAATATTGGGTGGTGTTGTTAGATCCCCGCTTTTTGAATTGGTATCAGAGCAGGCAAACATGTTTAAGACCTCATCAGTCTGTGTTTGTAGTGATCTGACTCTATGGGAAAGAGTACTATCTCTGATAAACGCGTCACTAGTAATAAAGATTCTCTCTCGTCTAATTCTATTAAAGAGAAAAGCTATTCTATCTCGATTATAGAAAAACCTTGTGGTTCGACGAGACATACAAACAATGGCAGGTGTGTTGTTGATCTCCCTTCGAAAGAGACCTTCTCTTCTAATGAGTGGGATACAGCTGAAGAGAGTAATTTGATTCTAAATCTTGTTAGAATTCAAGCTGTCAGATTGGATCAACTAAAATACCATGTCAATGTTCTTCTTGGTGTTGTAGAGATTGCAAAGTCCATGGTAATGCTGAAGATCATTCTTCGTGCTTAACTCTTGAGGCCAGCCTCGAAAATGATGCCTTGGATATTGAACGTTGTTTGAATAATCTCTCCGCTCAATGTTGTTCAAAGCAATCTAATATACCAAGAACTTATGATGCTTTACATTCAGAAGTAAAAACAGGTGTTCCTAATATTTCCACCAAACTTAGGACATTCTGTAAAAAGCACAAATCTTCTGATGATGATATTAAGACGACTTCCTCCAATCATTCTTATGATCAAAAGGTATGTCTCGTCTGTGAGAGCAAGAGTTCTGTTAGACAAAAAAGAAACCCTAAGTTGAATAAAGACTCCTCAGTTCAACTTCAACACACCCTATATTTGATTCTCAAAGGTGTGACTGACATACATACGATTGAACCAATTGGTTTTCGTACTTATCCTGTGAATGCTACCAGGAATGTCAGTACAGTGAGTTCCTTCAATGTTTAAAGGCAGAATAGACGTCTTAATAAACATCATCCTAAGGAAGTTAACCGCTGTACTTCTGAAAGCAACGTTGATCCTGTTGAGAGAGTCATCCCAGAAGAAAGGAAAATCAATGAGATGAGAAAAGATATTAAAAAGATAGTTGGAAGATATAAAGAGCTTGTCGGCAGATTATCCTCTTCCTCATGTCAAGACAATTCTGGTAAGAACTCTAACTATGTCTCTTATTTTGATGACAGTAATTTTTATGATAATTTCTCATGTCAAACAGGATCCCTCTCTAAGTATAAGAGGAAAAACAAACTTAACCAAAGACATAAACCTCGTACTTAGCCTGTGGCTCGTACTTGTGTTAATTAATCACAAGGTTCGAGAACTTACTCATATAAAATCTTGTTGAGTAAGTAGTGTTAAAAACAGGTATACTTGTTTCTTGCATCTGTTAAGTTAAGTTATTTTCTTATCGTCCATAGCTAAACTTGTGTTGACAGATTCACTAAGATCAAGTATTGGTTAAGTCAAAAGAAGTTGTTGCATACTGTCTTAAATTTTGTTTTTAAGGTCATGTTTTTAAAATGTTTGAAGGACTTTATTTCTTGGGTATTTGTTGTACTCGAACGGATTCCGTTCTGGCCCGAGTCAACAGTTTTTTTTAAACCCTAAATTGTTGTCCCCAAAGATAAAATATCCAACCTCTTAGGGTTACAAGTCACGTACGTGTACTCCTGGTGGTTTTTGGATTTTCAAGAATGTCTTCCTCCTCTTCTTGCTATGGTGGTTTTGCAAAAGGATTTCTTGACAAA